>NC_134857.1:17886086-18186555 GCF_049852395.1 Peromyscus maniculatus bairdii | reverse complement strand
TTTCATTTCAGCATCAGAGCTCCCACACTGCCTAAAGTTTCATTAAATAATATTGTATGTTTTCCTCCTGCTCATATCAATTTATTTCTCAGACCTAGTTGGGGTCCTAGGATGCTACAAGTGGAGTTTACCTACTCAAAATGATAAATTCTGAGGTAGTGGGCTGCACTAGATTGACAGTTCATGAACAAGAGTAGAATAGGGTGGAAACAAGCTCAAAGCTTTTACCATCATGGATGGCAACATGGAAAGATAGCACAAGATCTTTTCCATCCTCTATGGCATGGAAAAGAGCTTTGCTGCAATCCAGGTCTCATTAAATCATCTTTTGGCTTAAAGCACATCTTTAAAGTCAATGTCTGACCCCAGAGACACTTGTACATTCAGGTTCTGCTGGGGGATGTCTTTCTGTATGCTGTGAATATATGTTGTTCCCATTGGTTAATAAATAAGCTGCTTTGGCCCAAGGTAAGGCAGCTTATAGGCAGGCAGGAAATCCAAGGAGAGAGAGAGGAAGGAGAGAGGTGGAGTCTAGAGAGATGCCAGCTGTCACCAGGAGAAGCAAGATGTGAAAGTACCAGTAAGCCACAGCCACATGGCAATGTACTGCTAACCCCAAACTATCTTTTTAGAATTCAAAACATTTTCTTTTTTTTTTTTTTGGTTTTTTCGAGACAGGGTTTCTCTGTGTAGCTTTGCGCCTTTCCTGGAACTCACTTGGTAGCCCAGGCTGGCCTCGAACTCACAGAGATCCGCCTGCCTCTGCCTCCCGAGTGCTGGGATTAAAGGCGTGCGCCACCACCGCCTGGCAAAACATTTTCTTAGATAAACAACTTAAGCTTTTTATGTCTCTCAACCTTATAAACTTTACATGTCTTATGTAAGTTTTTAAAAATTTGTTAACAAGGAAAACTGTAAAACTATAACTACTTAGTCTTCAACCCCTTCAAAGACCCAAGAAGGATATATTACAGATAATAAACAGAAAGTCCAGAGCAAACAACTTCCAAAACTATAGAAATGACAGAAACAGCTGACTGTGTGGACAACCTTCCAAGGTTTCTCTGCAATGTTGGGGCATCCATCTTTGGCCTACAGGCCTAGAATTTCTGACGACTTAATTTGTAAAGCAGGAACTTTGAAAGATTTTCTTACCTTGTCTTTGCAAAGTTCTGTGTTGTGGAAATTATTGGCGCTGACTTGCTAGTCAATAGTAAGTAGCAGCTTAGGGTGGAGTCTTCATTAGAGTATACGTGTCTTGCATATCGGAATAAAAGGCCAAGGCAGGTTGACCTGTGCTCTCTCTTGGGCTGTGCAGAGCTGGCAGTGAGCAATGACAGAGAATTGTGGCTTGCAATTTGGTCTCCATCTCTCCCTTGGGAACAAAGAGGCAGCGGTGCAGTTTTGTCCTGTATTCATGAATGTACTGTATTGATTTTGCCTGTTTGTTAATAAACCTGACTTGGTCCCAGACTTCTGTTCCCTCTTAGTTTGGCAGTTGCCTTCTTTTGTGTCCTGCTTGTTCAATTTGGACAGCATTCTATCAGCAGTTGAGGTCCTTTAAACTTCCCTCTGAAATTTTACAAGCCAGGCTTCCATCTTTTGCATTGCTCTTAGCATTCTTATCTTCCAAATTCCACATAACATCCCACTGAGGTCTCAATATTTAATGGCTTTCCTAGCCAAAAGTTCCAAAGTCCATAATCCTCCCCAAAACATGATCAAGTCAGTCACAGGAATAATCCACTACACTGGTACCAATTATCTTAATTAGTGTTTCTATTGCTGTGACAAAACACCATGACCAAAAATCAAGTTGAGGAGGAAAGGGTTTATTTGGCTTACACATCAGCATTGGTTTTCATCACTGAAGGAAGTCAGGACTGCTGTGAGATGCCTTTCTGTATGCTGTGAATATGTGTGGCCTCCGTTGGATAATAAATAAAGCTCTTTTGGCCCATGGCAAGAAAGCTTACAGCCAGGTGGGAAATCCAAGCAGTGGTACATAAAAAGGAAGGTCAAAGTCGGTGGGGGGGGGATGTCAGCTGCTGCCAAAGGAGCAACAAGATGCCAGCAGACTAGTAATGCCACAGCCATGTGGCAACATATAGATTATTAGGAATGGGTTAATTTAAGATGAAAAAGCTAGCTAGTAAGAAGCTGAAGCCATAGGCCATACAGTTTGTGATTAATATAAGCCTCTGAGTGGTTATTTTATAAGCAGCTGCAGGACTGCAGGTGGGAGAGTTCATTTGGACTAGGCAGGACTGGAAAAATTTCCATCTACACAGGACAAGAACTCACACAGGACAGGATCCTAGAGGCAGGAGCTGATGCAGAGGTCATGTAAGGGTGCTGCTTACTGGCTTGCTTCCTCATGGTTTGCTCAGTCTGCTTTCTTATAGAACCCAGGACCTGTAGCCCAGGGATGGCACCACCTACTATGGGCTGGGTCTTTGTCCATTGATTACTCAATGAGAAAATGCCTTACAACTGGATCTCAAGGAGGTATTTCCTTAGCTGAGGCTTCTTTCTCTGATAACTCTATAGCTTGTGTCAAGTTGACACACAAAATCACCCTGTATACTCGGTTTTATCTTATGCTTGTTCCACTAGCTGTTATAACTTAATGCTTCTCCTCATCTATGTTTTTCCTCAGCTTTTTTACTCTCTCTCTCTCTCTCTCTCTCTCTCTCTCTCTCTCTCTCTCTCTCTCTCTCTTTCTGTTCTATTCCATGTCTGTCTGTCTAGCATCCACCTGGCTTCTGCTGCTCCTAAGTGTTTCGCTCTCTTTCTCCCTCATTCTCTTCTCTCTTCCTCTCATTCTTCTTTATTCTCACTGCCTGCCAGCCTCGCCTATTCCTTTCCTTCCTAGCTATTGGCCATTTAGCTTTTTATTAGATCAATCAGGTGCCTTATGCAGGCAAGATGAAACAAATGCAACACACTTTTATATACTTAAACACATATCCTTACATTGTTAAACAAATGAAGTATAAACAAATGTAACACATTTCTATACAGTTCAAGTAATTTCTACAGCAATGACTATAAGTTTGATTGTTATAGATGACTAACTACTAGCCTGTCTTTCTTTGTTATCCTAATGAACTTTCCAGTACTGAAATGTTACATTACATTTTTAAATAGGCTGCATATGTACAATAACTTAAACAAGAGTAGAAACACATATAAAGTATAACAAAAATAACTTTAAATTTGTATCAATATACAAAAATCCATTTCAATGTAAAATATTTGAGAATAGTAGTTGTTCAAGAGTAGAGTCAATAATTTACCCCTTTATCCCATCATTTCTATACCACATCTTCAGATAGAGATCCCTGAATCTAATCTCCTTTGATCAGCTCTTTTCCCTGACCGTGGCCAATAACAATTTGTAACTGCCCCCCAAACAATGGCAAACATCCATAACCCACCAAATGACCAAAAACCACCCACCCCACCTCTTGGGAGTGTGGGAGCCGTATTCTTTAGACATGCCTTTGTCTGGGGGTGACAGAATCTTTAGAGGACTCTGAGAAAATTGGAATAATGGTCAAGTTCTAGGAGAGCTAGCTAGCTGTACTTTTTTTTTTTTTAGGTTCTGTGTGATGGGAAAGTGTAGAGCTTATCTGATGGTTTGGCTCGATAGTTTGTGAGGCTAGACCATCTGAGCTAGCAGCTTTGAAGTTCTGGATGCAGAATTTTAATAACACTGCAACAGAAGCATTTTGAGAGGCTGGAACACCTGGGCTTGTTTTTATTGGTTTTTATTGGTTTTTATTGGTGTTCTTTTTTTCCCCCCAAACACACAAACTTTTAAAGGTAACATATATATCTGTATTAACACAAGTATAGAATATGTGGTGTATACAAGTCAGCTAAAGATGACCATATAGCTTTTTATTAAACCAACCACAGTGACACATCTTTACACAGTGTAATCAAATATCTCACAACAGAGTACCAGGCAACATTTCTTGAGAGACCTAGAGACCTACCTTCCAGAGGCATCTGGGACTTCAGAGTCCTCTTCTCCTCTTGCCTGGGGACATGCCTGCACATTCCATAGTAATCATGATACTCCCTCTTCTTCCTGGAGATTTGCTTAGCTTAATTTCTTTTTCCCAAAGGAGCAAATGAGCCTTCTAAGAACTAATTTCATGAAATTATGTGCATCTTACTACTTGAATAGGTAGCTTCTCTCTGTGAAGTTTGATATGAGGTTAATGTTTATCTCATCCTGTAGATGCATGCTATGATTAATGCATTTGCCCTGTTATAGTTCCTGCTCCTAAAATAGGGCCCAACATTCAATAGGTATTCAATGTTTGTTTGTTGAATGTAGAGTGAGGAATTTATTCTAACGTAGAGAATGGGGACCTAATAGAGAAGCAGATGTTACATTACATTTTATTTTTGATGTAGGATCTCGACTTATAGTCCTGCCTGACTTAAAACTTTCTTTAGACCAGAATGGCCTCAAACTTGTGATTCTCCTGCCTATGCTTTTCTTGTCTAGGCTTTTAGGTGTGTACCACCATGCCCTGCTAAGAAAGAGTCATTTAGAGTGAGCCTTGATAGGGATAGCAAATGGACTATTGGAGACATAGGGAAGGCATATCTGGCTGTAATTATAGAATAATGTGCACAAACACCCTCTCCCAATATGAATAGAGTAGCAATAGTCTGGGTCTAAAGGTACCATTAACTACCCCAGTGTCTGAGCAGTGAGCTGTGTATGTGGATAGTAAGGACAAATGTGTGACTTTCCCTCCCTCTCATCTTCCTTTCCTTCCTTCCTCCCTTCCTTCCTTCCTTCCTTCCTTCCTTCCTTCCTTCCTTCCTTCCTTCCTTCTTTTTTTGTCTTCCTTCCTTTTTTCCTTTCTCTTTTTTCCTGTGGCAGTCTTGTTATGTAGCTGATGTGGACTGATGCCCCCATCTCCTGACTACAGGGCTTATAGGCATCATGTTCATGTCTGCCAGCTGCCCTTTGTTACTGTAGTAAAGGAAAAACTCTGAAGGTTAATGAAAATGAAAGACTGTATTGGAAAGATTTAATTTCAGTAAGACCAAAAAGAGAAGGGAGGATATCAAATGTGCCTAGGGAATAGGCTCTTTGCATTTATTTATTATTTTGTTGTTGCAACCAAGTCTCACTGTGTAGCCTTGGCTATCCTAGAATTTTCTGTGTAGACCAGGCTGACCTGGAATTCACAGAGATCACCAGCCTCCCAGGTGCTGGATTAAAGGCATGCTCAACCATGCCCAACTTTTTTCTTTTAAAAATTATGCTAGTGAGACAATAGATTTGAGTCTTAAATCTTTTGCTTCTTTTCCACTGAGGTGGATAGAAGAAGGAAGATCACAATGAATACTTTTTCTTCCCTTAGTTTAAAACCCGATTTAGCAGTGAGAATACCAAGGCATTTTAAACCCAGAAGAAGCAAGAAAAATATTGTGACATACAGAAATAAGCCATGGATGACTATAACTCTCATTTCTAAAGTAAGGATAGAGACTGTGGGTACTTGTGTCTGCTTCTAGATGGACATGTACTATTCCTCATAGTGAAGACAGACTAGTATGCTCTTTGGTACTGGGCACAGCTATGAACCGAGTTCCCCAAGGTTGAAATTAGACAGATGAAACTTAATTTGGGTGTTCCTGACTAAATTAAGAATGCTTTTATGCTTTCTTTAGTTGTTCTTTTATTTTAATAAAAAGTGCATTGGAATTAATAAATCATCTCTTGAGAATTCCCTTCAGGAGAAAAGTGAGAATGCAGATTCATATCTTAAAAGCAAGAACATTTGTTTTTTGGGTTCTCTTCAGGAAAGAAATTTTCAGATTTTTTAGTATTTGGTTTTATTTTACGTGCAAGAGCATTTTTACCCATCTACATGTAAACTCAGGCATTCAAAACCAGTTAAAAACAAGCATACTCGGGCCACATTTCCATCTTTACACACAAAGATGGGACTTTTTAACAGGAAGAAAAACAGACTTTCAGATGAAGCAGCCCACAGTAGGTGGGTAGAATGCTAGCATAGTACAGGGAGAAGTGAAAACCAGAGTAGCTGTAAGCTGCCCAAGACCGAAGCAAGCTGAAACAAGAAGGTAAAATGCTCTTCTGTACAACCAGGGCACATGTCCATTTCATTCTTTTTCCCATGGCTAGCCCTGTTCATAGGCCATTGTTAATAATCTGTTTTTTCTCTTAGCAACCTGCTTTCTTTACCTTCTCAAGAAACAGGTACCTGAGGTCTCCAAGATGGCAGCTAATTAAATGCTTCTTCACCACACCTCCCACTGTGCACCTCCCACTGACTCCTGACTCCACTTCCCAATGTTGTTCTCTGCTGGCAGGAAGCAGCCAGACTTGAATCTGCATCCATATATACCCCCAAAGGCTGGGATGTTTGGGATCTCTCCTGGAGCTGCCTTCTCCAGACCCCACCCCTGAGAAAGCCTGGCAAGCAGTGGCTCCACTCCTGGAGGGTACATAAGGTCTGGCCCATAGACTTCCCCTGGTGGTTCCCCTCATGGCTCCTTCTCCTTCCAGGGACTGCCTGGGAATGCTTTGGGTAGATTAAACCTGGATTTATTAATTTGGCCTGATCTGATTTATTGCATTGGTGGAGAAACCCAATATTGGGGTACAGAAATTTTTCAACAAGCAATAGATGAACTCAACCAACTGATCTCTACATGAGTGCATACACATTCACATGCACCCCTCCCCAAACAGGTTTACATATATACACAAGGTACCCCCCACAAATGACTAGAAGTCTAAACTGGGGATTAAAAATATAATTGAGTCCTGATAATATTTTCTGCAACATGGTTGGGTTAGACTTTGAAAACTATTCTATGGCTTCACATCCTTTATCATGGAAACAGGACACGGAGAATGAAGACAAACTAAACTAGTCAAAACTCTGGAACTCTGCATCTTCCCCAGGTGATAAAGCAGGTGACTACCTTTCTCATTTGAGTTATCTTCAGACCCATCAGTATTTGTATTATGCCCTCCAAGCTCCCTCCCTTTGCTCCTTGCCTGACATCCATTAAGAGGTCCTCCTATAGACTGTAGCTCCCAAAATTCCATATGGCAGGTATAAGAAAACAGTAAAGGAGGGGTTTGGGGTTACCACATACTGGAATTGTCTTATCACTTCAGGAAAAGGCTCTTATTGGATATTATGGTTTGAATATAAAATGTTGCCAGGTCAACGAAGGCTACTTAGTGAAACCCTGGAGAGAGACACAGAGAGACAGGGAGAGACAGGAAGAGACAGAGATAGAACCAAAATAAACAATACACAATTACTTTCCCAAGTTGATGAAAGGAAGAGAGACCAGAGCAGAGCAAGCTGAGGTTGCACAGTTGATGACTTTTTATGAACAACTGTGAGGACTCAGAACACAGCTGGGAGAAGTTCCTCTAGAGCTCAACCTTCCTAATGCTGTGACCCTTTAATACAGTTCCTCAAGTTGTGATGACCCCAATCATAAAATTATTTCATTGTTACTTCATAAGTATAATTTTGCTACTGTTATGAATCATAATGTGAATATCTGATATGAAGGATGTTTGATATGTGACCCTAAGGGGTTCATCACCCATAGGTTGAGAACCACTGCTCTAAATGAATGACCATTTGCCCCACTCTAAGGCAAATGACCCACTTATCTCTAGGTTAGACTATATAGAGATAGATCCTTCAATGCTCAGGAAGTTGAGAAGGGTCTCAGCTTTCTCAACTCTGTATAAACACACACAGCATCTAGTATAGCAGGAACAATTTACCCCAATCTGAGGCAGAGGAAGAAGAGTTGCACATAAACTTTACCTAACTGGCCGGGCGTGGTGGCGCACGCCTTTAATCCCAGCACTCGGGAGGCAGAGGCAGGCGGATCTTTGTGAGTTCGAGGCCAGCCTGGGCTACCAAGTGAGCTCCAGGAAAGGCGCAAAGCTACGCAGAGAAACCCTGTCTCGAAAAAACCAAAAAAAAAAAAAAAACTTTACCTAACTGATACCAGATTATTTCCTCCTTTATGGACAGTCTGAGAGCGAGCTATTGTGTCCAACAGTATAGCCCCAGCAGCAGGCCCTAGCCCAGTGCGATGGGAATGGCTGCTCAGCCTGGGAAGATGTGTGCATTTACTTCATCTCTCAGGTGTGCCCTCTGTATTCTACTTACAAAGTAGGGCTTCCATGCTAGGAACTCATCCAGTTTCACAGGCTCTGCACTGTGCATGCATATGTACAGGGGAATTTAAGCCCCCACCAACTAACAGCCAGGACCATGAAGATAGCTAAACAGTTGCTTCTAGATGATCTGGAAAGAGAAGAGGAGAAAATAGAACAAACAAGGCAAAGAAGTAACCCTACAGTCTTTACTCTGAGGCTCATAAACATCCATCTCTCTTCCTTTCCTCATTCTCCTATTTCTCTTTGCCCCCTCCTTTCTCCTGCTCCTTCCTCTCTCGCTCTCACACCTCTCTTTCCCAATTATCCCTTTATTTATATTGACTACATTAACTTTTAACATGGATTAGTGGAGATAAACTGTTATAGAATTGACATCACTTCACTTTGTGCAACATGCAGACACCTTTAGTTAGTTAATGATGATACAGAAGATGATGATGAGAATCAACATTTGGATTCTTTCTTTTTTTTCTTTCATTTTTCTTTATTAAGAAATTTTCTACTGACTCTACATACGATCCATAGATCCCCCTCCTCCCTCCTCCCACCCTCCAGCCTTCTTTCTCAAACTACCCCGCATCCCCACATCCCCCAAATCGAGGTCTCCCATGGGGAGTCAGCAGAGCCCAGCACACTGAGCCTAGGCAGGTCCAAGGCCCTTCCCACTGCACCAAGGCTGTGCAAGGTGTCACACCATAGGCACCGGATTCCCAGAAGCCTGCCCATGCACCAGCGACAGATCTCGATCCCCCTGCCTGGGTGCCCCCCAAACAGTTTGAGCCAAACAACCATCTTCTGTATACAGAGGGCCTAGTCCAGTCCAATGGGGGCTCCACAGCCACCAGTCCACAGTTCATGGGTTTCCACTAGTGTGGCCTGTCATCTCTGCACTTCCTCCCATCATAATCTCAACGTCCCCTGCCTCCAGAATCCCTCCTCTCTCTCATCAATTGGTTTCCCAGAACTCAGCCTGGTGCCTGGCTGTAGATCTCTGTATCTGCCTCCATCTGGACAAAGGCTCTATGATGACAGCTAGGTTATTTGCTAGGCTGGTCACCAGAGTAGACTGGTCCAGGCACCTTCTGGATCACTGCCAGCAGATCAAGGTGGGGTCAACCCTGTGGATTCCTGAGAGCCTCCCCAGCACCCTGCCTCTTCCAATTCCCATGATGTCCTCATCTATCATGATATCTTCCTCCCTGCCCTCCCAATCTGTCCCTGTTCCAGCTTGACCCTCCCATTTCCCTATATTCTCATCCCCCACTCCTCACCCTCTGCCATCGTCCCCCACCCAGTCCACTCATATAGATCTCATCTACTTCTCCTTCACAGGGTCATCCATATGTCCCTCTTAGGGTCTTTCCCTGTTAGCTAGCCTCTCTGGAGTTGTGGGTTGCAGTCTGGCCATCCCTTCCCTCCCATTTAGTTTCCACTTATGAGTGACTACTTACTATGTTTGTCCTTCTGAGTCTGGATTACCTCACTTAAGATGATATTTTCTAGTTCCATCCATTTGCCTGCAAATTTCATGATATCACTGTTTTTTTTTTACTGCTGAGTAGTATTCCATTGTGTATATGTGCCACATTTTCTTTATCCATTCTTCAGTTGAGGGGCATCTAGGTTGTTTCCAGGTTTTTGCTATTATGAATAATGCTGATATGAACATAGTAGAGCATGTATCCTTGTGATAAGATTGAGCATTCCTTGGGTATATGCCCAAGAGTGGTATAACTGGGTCTTGAGGAAGACTTATTTCCAATTTTCTGAGAAACCATCATACTGATTTCCAGAGTGGTTGTACAAGTTTGCATTTCCACCAACAGTGGAGGAATGTCCCCCTTGCTCCAAATCCTCTGCAACATAAGCTGTCTTCAGTGTGTTTGATCTTAGCCATTCTGACAGGTATAAGATGGTATCTCAGAGTTGTTTTGATTTGCATTTCCCTGATGACAAAGGATGTTGGGCAATTCCTTAAATGCCTTTCAGCCATTTGAGATTCTTCTATTGAGAATTCTCTGTTAAGCTCTGTACCCCATTTTTTAATTGAATTGTTCGGTATTTTGATGTCTAGCTTTTTGAGTTCTTATGTATTTTGAATATAAGCCGTCACATGTGGGGTTGGTGAAGATCTTTTCCCATTCTGTAGGCTGTAGTTTGGTCTTATTGACCGTGTCCTTTGCTCTACAAAAGCTTCTCAGTTTCAGGAGGTCCCATTTATTAATTGTCGCTCTCAGTGTCTATGCTACTGGTGTTATATTTAGGAAGTGGTCTCCTGTGCCAATTCATTCCAGACTACTTCCTATCTTCTCTTCTATTAAATTCAGTGTAACTGGATTTATGTTGAGATCTTTGATCCACTTGGACTTGAGTTTTGTGCATGGTGACAGATATGGATCAATTTGTAATCTTCTGCATGTTGACATCCAGTTATGCCAGCACCATTTGTTGAAGATGCTTTCTTTTTTCCATGGTAGAGTTTTGGTTTTTTTTGTTGAAAATCATATGTTCATAGGTGTGCAGATTAATGTCAGGGTCTTCAATTTGATTCCATTGGTCCACATGTTGGTTTTTATGCCAGTATCAAGCTGTTTTTATTACTATAGCTCTATAGTAGAGCTTGAGGTCATGGATTGTGATGCCTCCAGAGGTTGCTTTATTATACAGGATTCTTTTTGCTATCCTAGGTTTTTTTTGTTTTTGCATATAAAGTTAATTATTGTTCTTTCCAAGTCTGTGAAGTATGTGTTTGGATTTTGATGGGGATTGCATTGAACCTGTAGATTGCCTTTGGTAAGAGTACCATTTTTACTATGTTGATTCTACCTATCCATGAGCATGTGAGATCTTTTCATTTTCTGATATCTTTTTCAGTTTTTTTCTTCAGAGACATAAAGTTCTTATCATACAGGTCTTTCACTTGCTTAGTTAGAGTTACCTCAAGGTATTTTATATTATTTGTCACTATTGTAAAGAGTGATGTTTCTCTGATTTCTTTCTCAGCCCCTTTTTCATTTGTATATAAGAGGGCTACTGATTTTTTTTTTTTTAGTTAATCTTGTATCCTACCACCTTACTGAAGGATTTTATCAGCTGTAGGAGTTCCCTGGTAGAATTTTTGGGGTCACTTATGTATACTATCTTATCGTCAGCAAATAATGAAAGTTTGACTTCTTCCTTTCCAATTTATATCCCCTTGATCTCCTTATGTTGTCTTATTGCTCTAGCTAGAACTTCAAGTACTATATTGAATAACTATGGGGAGAGTGGACAGCCTTGACTTGTTCCTGATTTAAGTGGAATTGCTTTGAGTTTCGCTCCATTTACTTTGATGTTGGCTGTTGGCTTGCTGTAAATTGCCTTTGTTATGTTTAGGTATGCTCCCTGTATTCCTGATCTCTCCAAGACCTTTATCATGAAGGGGTGTTGGATTTTGTCACATGCCTTTTCAGCATCTAATGAGATGATCATGTGGTTTTTTTCTTTCAGTTTGTTTATATGGTGTATTACATTGACAGATTTTCATATGTTGAACCATCCTTGCATCTCTGGGATGAAGCCTACTTGGTCGTGGTGGATCATTTTTTTGATGTGTTCCTGGATTTGGTTAGTCAGTATTTTATTGAGTATTTTTGCATCAATGTTCATGAGGAAGTTTGGTCTTTAATTCTCTTTCTTTGTTGCATCTTTGTGTGGTTTGGGTATCAGGGTAACTGTAGCCTCATAGAAAGAATTTGGTAATGTTCCTTCTGTTTCTATGGTATGGAACAATTTGAAGAGTATTGGTATTAGTTCTTCTTTGAAAATCTGGTAGAATTCTGCACTGAAACCATCTGGTCCTGGGCTTTTTTTGGTTTGGACACTTTTAATGACCATTTCTATTTCCTTAGGGGTTATTGGTCTATTTAAATAGTTTACTTGGTCTTGATTTAACTTTAACTTTGGTATGGGCTACCTATCCAGAAAACTGTCCATTTCTTTCAGATTTTCCAGTTCTGTTGAGTACAGGTTTTTGAAGTATGACCTGATGATTCTTTGGATTTCCTCATTGTCTGTTGTTGTATCCCCCTTTTCATTTCTGATTTTGTTAATTTGGATGTTCTCTCTCTCTCTCTGTTTTTTGGTTAATCTGGATAAGGGCTTATCTATCTTGTTGATTTTCTCAAAGAACCAACTCTTTGTTTCATTGATTCTTTGTATTGTTCTCTTTGTTTCTATTTTATTGATTTCAGTGCTCAATTTGATTATTTCCTGGCATCTATTTCTCCTGGGTGAGTTTGCTTCTTCTAGTTTTAGAGCTTTCAGTTGTGCTGTTAAGTCACTAGTGTGAGATTTCTCCAACTTCTTTATGTGGGCATTTAGAACTATGAGTTTTCCCTTTAGCACTGCTTTCATGGTGTCCCATAAGTCTGGGTATGTTGTACATTTATTTTCATTGAATTCTAGGAAATCTTTAAATTCTTTCTTATTTCTTCCTTGACCCATTGGTGATTCAGTTGGGCATTATTCAGTTTACATGAGATTGTAGGCTTTCTATAATTTTTCTTGTTGTTGAAATCTAACTTTAAGCCATGGTGGTCTAATAAGACACAGGATGTAGCTAGAGGTTTCCTGCCTGGTCCACAGTCAGGACAAATCTCTGTCACCCACCAGTCCCACAGCTGTTCAGACCCAACCAAGTAAACACAGAGACTTATATTGCTTACAATTTGTATGGCCATGGCAGGCCATACACTTCTTGCTAAGTGTTCTTATATCTTAAATAAACCCATTTCTATAAATCTACACCTTGCCATGTGGCTCGTGGCTCATCAGCATGTTCACATGCTCCTGTCATGTCGGCAGCTGGCAGTGTCTCCTTCACTCCACCTTCCACTTCCCAGAATTCTCCTCTCTCCTTGTCTTGCCTGTTTCTTGCTTTGCCTCTGGCCAGTCAGTGTTTTATTTTTACAGAACGATATCCACAGCAACAGGAGGTTATTTCAATTTTTTTTTTGTATCTGTTGAGGCTTGTTTTGTGACCAAGCATGTGGTCAATTTTGGAGAATGTTCCATGGGATGCTGAAAAGAAGGTATATTCTTTTGTGTTAGGGTAGAATACTCTGTAGATATCTATTTATTTATTCAAGTCATAATATCTATTAGTTCCCTTATTTCTCTGTTAAGTTTCTGTCCGGCAGATCTGTCCTTTGGTGAGAGTGGGGTGTTCAAGTCTCCCACTACTAGTGTATAGGGCTTGATGTGCAATTTAAGCTTTGGTAACATTTCTTTTATGAATGTAGGTGCCCTTGTATTTGTGGCAAAAATATTCAGAATTGGGACTTCGTCTTGTCAGATTTTCCCTGTGATAAATATGTAATGTCCTTCCTAATCTCTTTCAATTGATTTTAGTTTGAAGTCTATTTTATTAGATATTAGGATAGCTACACCAGCTTGCTTCTTAAATCCATTTGATTGGAAAGTCTTTTCCCAGCCTTTTATTCTGAGGTGGTGTCTGTCTTTGAAGTTGAGGTGTCTTTCTTGTATGCAGTAGAAGGATGGATCCTGTTTTCATATCCATTCTGTTAGCCTGTGTCTTTTTATAGGTGAGTTGAGACCATTAATATTAATTACCAGTGATAGTTAATTCCTGTTATATTTTGGTGGTAGTGTTGTATGTTTCCCTTCTTTGGTATTTGTTGATGTGGGATTATCTATTGCCTGTGTTTCCATAGGTGTATCTAACTTCCTCAGGTTGGATTTTTCCTTCAAGTGCTTTCTGTAGGGCTGAATTTGAAGAGAGATATTGTTTAAATCTGGTTTTTATCATGGAATATTTTGTTTACTCCTTCTATGTTGATTGAGAGTTTTGCTGGGTATAATAGCCTGGGTTGGCATCCACAGTCTCTTAGTATCTGCATAACACCTCTCCAGGACCTTCTGGCATTTAGAGTCTCCATTGAGAAGTCAGGTGTTATTCTTATGCGTTTGCCTTTATATGTTACTTGGCCTTTTTCCTTTGCAGCTCTTAATATTTTTTCTTTATTCTTTATGTTTAGTAGTTTGATTATTATGTGGCAAGGGGCTTTATTTTGGATCCAGTCTATTTGGTGTTCTGTAACCCTCCTGTATTTTTATAGCCATTTCCTTCTTTAGGTTGGGAAAGTTTTCTTCTATGATTTTGTTGAATATATTTTCTGTGCCCTTGGGTTAGTATTCTTCTCCTTCTTCTTTCCCTATTATTCTTAGGTTTGGTCTTTTCATGGTGTTCCAAATTTCCTGGACATTTTGAGTCATGACTTTGTTGAATTTAGTGCTTTCTTTGACTGATGAATCTATTTCTTCTACCGTATCTTCAACACCAGAGATCTGCTCTTCCATCTCTTGCATTCTGTTGGTTATACTTGTACCTGTTCATTTACTCAGATTTTCCACTTCCAGCATTCCCTCAGTTTATGTCTTCTTTATTGACTCCATTTCAGTTTTGAAATCTTGAACTGTTTCCCTCACTTGTTTAATTGCTTTCTCTTGGCTTTCAAGGGATTTACTGATTTCTTCCCATTTTTTGTTTGACTTTTCCTTGATTTCTTTAAGGGAATTTTTCATTTCCTCTTTTAAGATCTCTAATATCTTCTTAAAGTCATTTTTATGGTAGATATCTTCTGTTTCTTCTGTGTTGGAATATTCAGGTCTTGCTGATGTAGGTTCTGAAGGAGCCATATTGGTTTTTATGTTGTTGACTGTATTTTTGCAGTGGCATCTACTCATCTCTTTCTCTACTTGGTGCAAGTGGTGTCTGTGTCTGAGGGAGCCTCTCTTGGTCTGATTGATACTCTTGATCCAGTGGGAGCTCTTGGCCTAGTTGATGCTGATGGACATTTTGTGTTAGGGAGCAGCTCTTAGTCCAACTGGCGCTAGTGGGCTCTGTTTCAGGGAGTAGCTGCAGTCTTAGCGTGTGGTAGATGGTGGTAATCTGATCTATCTGCAGAAGGTCTGCCTGTCAACTGGCCTCTTAGTCCAGTCAAATGTTGGCAGGCTCTGTCTCAGGGAACAGTTGCAGTCTCGGAGTGAATGGTATTTGGGTGAGGTGGGGCTTGGATTACAGGGTGTGATGCGGGATGGTGGTAGTCTGTCCTGTATGCAGGAGGTCTGCCTGCCAACTGCCATGAAACTGGAACTGCAATGGGTGGTGGTGTAGGGGCACAGGTTTGTGCCTCTGGGTCTAAAGCCTAGGGGCTAGGGTATTTGGGTATGAGGATAAAGACTTACCTCTTAGTCCAGTTGGGTGCTGGCAGGCTCTGTCTCAGGGAACAGTTGCTTTGGATTCTTTCTATTTGATAGGTTTTTCTCTACAGTCTCAAGAGCTTGTGATTTCAATAACACTAAGTTACTATTATTGAAATTTGTTTATTTGTGTGTGTGTGTGTTTATGTGAGTATATGTGCATGTGTGTAGGTGAACACATCTGTGAATGCACATGGAGGCTGGGGGAGGTGTCAGGTATATCCCTTTCACCCTCCAACTATTCCTTTGAGACAGGTCTTTTCCATAAGCCTGGAGCTGTTTTCTCTGCTGGGCAAAGCCAGCAAGCCCCAGTGACCCCCTATCCTTGCCTCCCATTGAGCTGGCCTTGGAGTTATATGAAAGACACCTGGCTATTTCTGTGGGAGTTGGAATCTGAACTCTGGTCTTCATATTTTTGATCAATTGATCTTAACTGCTGAGCTGTCTATCAAGGCATTCTTATTGTTTTTTTTAAATTTTATTTTTGAGACCTATTATCACTATGTAATCTAGCCTGACCTTAAATTCACAATGAACCTCCTGCTACGGCTCCTAGGGCTGGGATTACAGGTGTATACAACAATGCCTGGCCAAGTTCGGTAGTAATAAGTGGTATCATTGAATATCTAAGCAGAAGTTAAGGTATCAAATGAAGATGTTGCACTCGTAACTGGTTGAATTGGGACATAAGACTGCAACTCCATAAACCATATCCTTTTCAAATGCTCACATAGTGCTTCAACTGTGAAAGCCATCAGTTGATTATTACAGCTAATATATATATATACATACATACATATATATACACTCTGTTGTAAAAAGCACAACATTTTTACACACATCTTGCTGTGGACAAGGGCCTCAAATATAAGCATCGCTATGTCAGCTCCTACTTTATCTGCTCTCCTCATTCAGCCCTTTCCTGTCATAGCTGATTCTGTTGGAGCTCATTCTATCAAGTCTCCTTGTTTCATTGAGGGCAATGCCAGCATCACCTCAGGTATCCAGTAGGCTTACAATGCTGGATGATAAGACCTTCTGTTTCTGCCACAGAAACCCTCTGCCTGTGATGAATGGCAGGTGATGTATAAGTTTCCTGGCCCCTGACCCTGAATAGGATAATTCTTTACAACTTCCCACATTTTCCTCAATGGAAGAGTTAAGCTTCACTTTTGAACAGGGTAGTTTGATTTATAACAAAATGTTCATTATCCATCTCTCCTGTCTGAGGTCCTCACCCCACTATGCTTTTCCTAACCATAAGTTGTGCACACTCAGATTTCCCATCTCTGGTTCTGTGTAAGGAGGCATCAAAGTAAGCAAATCTTACTAACCTGCCCTCTTGTGTGGCAGTCATTTGTGCTTTAGCAGATGCTCAAGTTTTGGATTCCTTGTCTCTTCTGTCCCTTCCCCCACTGTCAGTCCTCCAAGACACCCGAGACTCTTTGTGCTCTTAAAAATGACTTGGAGTCAGCCAGTGCTGCTCTTCGAGAATCTGAGTTCTGTCTTGCCATTTTATCTGTATAAGTTCTCAGTGAAGAAGGCAGTATCAATTAAGCATTTTCCATATCAGCTATGGGTGATGCGACGATTTTTGGGTGGCTGCTGAGCGCTTAGGAATTCAGCCTGCTTTGAGCCCTCCCTTCTTCCCTGGACTCAGTATAATCCTGCTTTCTAGACAGTTGCTAATTTTTTTTTAAAATTTTTTTTTAATTTTTTTTAAGATTTATTAATTATGTATGCAGTGTTCTGCCTACATGTACGCCTGCAGGCCAGAAGAGGGCACCAGATCTCATTACAGATGGTTGTGAGCCACCATGTGGTTGCTGGGAATTGAACTCAGGACCTCTGGAAGAGCAGCCAGTGCTCTTGACCTCTGAGCCATCTCTCCAGCCCCCGACAGTTGCTAATTTTTAACCTAGCGCTAACCTGGCAATCTAAACAGTACCACCTACAGTCTCTCTTCTTGCAATTTTACAATTTTGAGGAAAAAATGAACCTGGGAATAAAAAAAATGATTAATATTAGTTCTACCATTCTAGAAGAGTAGTTCTTAACTCATGGTGATGCTTGAAAAACAGCCAAGGAACTCTATAAGTGTTCTTATTCATAGACACTACCCAGAGAGTCCACCATAATTCATCTAAATAGAGGCTGTGTATTGTTTATATTCCAAGGTTACCATGTGAGTCTATTAGGTGTCAAGGTTGAAGATCAATGCTCTGAAGGAAACTGTCAACCAAGTCTATGGGATTCATGAGACCCTTCCAGTGTCCTTCCAATGAATGTATTCTCTTCCTATGTGATGATACCTGGTCAGAACTACTAGTCTTTAAGAAGAGAAGGAATTTAATTCCATCTTTGGGATTGCTTTTGTTAATGGAATTAACAAGTTTAAGTGGAAGATGCAGCACAATTGATAGAGCCCTTGCCTACCATGTATGGAGCCCTGGGTGCAGTCCTCAGCACTGCATGAAACTGGACACCTGTGATTACAGTACTCAGCAGGGAGAGATGGGGTGTCAGAAACTCAATGTCATCTTTGTATATATAGAATGTATGATGTGTGTGCATGTAAGATATCACATGGCCCTATTACCTTCTATATTTTGTTATTATACATCTGAGTTTTTCTGTTTATTTTTTTAAATTAGGTTTTTAGTTAGTATACAAAACGGTCTTCATTATGATATTCCCACAGATATATTTTAGAATATCTGCCCACATCTTGTTCTATTCCACCCTCCTTCTACTGGTGTCCCCCATGTATCTGTTGGGTGTTTTAAATGCTATTTGGGTTTTCACTATTCTATTTTTCTTCAACATAAATGATATGTGTAATTTTGCTCTTCTGAGAAAAATTGAAATGGCATCCAACTATAAACAAATGCACATGTTCCAGTGAACTGACTCAGTCAGTCACCATAAAAAGGATCTTAGAGTCGCATTAGAAAACTGGATCACTGGAGTTCCATCCTAAAACTCTCACTCCTAAGAGAACACTTGATTTCAAATCAGCATCACCAACTCCCAAAGACAGTGGGAATAAGAACCAGGAACAAGAGGTGGCTAGAATCAGTACACAGGTGTTCCTGAATGAATCCAACACTGTAGATGTAACCGTCTTTTAAAATAAGAAACACAGAGCTGATTCAGAGATGAAAGCCAAGAGGTCAGAGCAATAGCTAAGAGATGAGATTAAAAACCTTACCCTTCACTGCCACTGCTGTCTTTGGATGTATGATTCCAAAGAGATGAGAAACTTCATCTGCTGAGCATCTATGTTGGCTTACTGTCAGTCTGAGAAATAATTGCCAATACATTGTTTTGGGGCTGGGGGTGGAGGTGGAGTTGTAGAGTGCTTGCCTAGCATGCACAAACCCTGAGTTCGCATCTTGTCACTGCATAACCAGGCCTAGTGGCACATGACTTAAGAGGTGGAGGCAAGAGAATCAGAAAGTCAAGCTCATCTTTAGTTACCTACTGATATCAACGCTATCCTGAATGACACAAAGCCCTGTCTCAAAAGCAAAAATGTAAAAATTGGGCCAGGTGGCAGTGGTGCACGCCTTTTATCCCAGCACTCCGGAGACAGATCCAGGTGGATCTCTGTGATTTCAAGGCCAGCATGGTATACAGAGCAAGATCCAGGACAGGCACCAAAACTACAACAAGAAATCCTGTCTTGAAAAAAATTGTAAAAACTGTATTGGCTTATGTTCTTTTGGTCCCCCTCTCCCTCACTTCTCCCCTTCCCCACTGTTTAACCTAATTGTTAATGTTGTTAATGTCTTTTTGCTGTTGCCTTATCTGATGCAGCATTCTGGACAAATATTCCTCAGCTGTGCTGACCAGCTGACGTGTGACACAAGCTGGCATGATGGGCTTTGTCAATTGGCTCTTCTAGACAAGCCAAACACCTAGCACTAGAATCAAAGGAAAACCTCCCTGTGCACCATGGGACAAAATGACTGACCTGTACAAGTGACATAGAGTTTGGTTAAGTGTGAACAAGATCCATTTACTACATAACTGATTTCCTAGCCTTGCCTAAGGCTAGGAGAACCCAGGGATTTTTTTAAATTGAAAATCCTTGTCACTTGAAAGGAGATTTGCTGTCTCTTCAATGTGAAGTTCTGCTGCACAGGGCATTGAGTCTGGGACCTTCCAAACACTGCAGGGTCTCTTCAGCCAAACAACGGAGTTTGCAGAACTGTCCTCCTCAGATGGAGAGAAGACAAATGTGTCCTTGCCTCTCTTCCTTGAAGTTCATTTTTATCCTTTACTGCATGTCTAGTCGACTTTATAGAACTGGGCTGAGACTGTTTGAATTATCTCTTTGTACTTTTACTTTTATCATTATTAAGTTTTGCATTTATTTTTTTGTATGTCTGTGGGGCATTTCTCTACGGTGCACATGTGGAGGTCAGAGGACAAATTGAAGCCGTCAGTTCTCTTATTCCACCATATTGAGTTCCAGGGATAGAACTCATTATCAGGCCTGATGGCAGCCATTTTTACCTGCTGAACCATCTTGCTGGCCCCAGTAAATTTTCATTTTTTAAATAAATAGGTAAATAATAAATAAATAAATAAATAATAAATAAATATGTGTGCATTTGTGTGTTCATGAGTCCTGTGTATGTGATATATGTGTATGTGAATGTAGAGCCCAGAGGTCAACATAAGTGCTCTTCCTCAGATGACATTTACCATTGGCCTGGAACTTGCTAATTTAGATAGGCTGCCTGGCCAGTGAGTCTCGGAATCTTCTCATCTATCCTTGTCTCTATCTCCCAATGTTTCAGTTTTAAGAGTGTGCCACTATGTCAGGCTTTTTTTTTTTTTCAATGTGAAGATTGGGGATCAAACTGGTATTCATGCTGTCATGACAAGCACTTTATATACTGTGTGTGTGTGTTTTGTGTGTATGTGTTCACATGTGTGGATACTTGTTTGTGTAGATGTCTATGTAGGCCACAGGTCTTCTTCCCTCTCTCTCTACCTTGTTTTTTGAGCTAGGGTCTTTTGTTGGACTTGGAGCAGACCAATTTGGCCAGGCTGGCCAGTGAGCACCAGGTTTTCACCTATCTCTACCTCCCCAGTGCTGGGATTGCAAGCAGGTGCCCTCACACCTGACTTTTAAAAGTGGATTTTGGGAATCTAACTCAGGTCCTCATTCTTATGTATCAAGAATAATCCTCCACAGCCCTCTTCCTTTCTACTTTCTCCACTAATTCCATTATCTTTAATTTCCCAATGCTATTCTCTTACTGAAGACGGTACTTAGCAGATCTGGTTCAAAGTTTAGAGATAAGGGTGAGCATATGTGTGTGGAGAGGGAGGGTATTAGATGCTGGGTTTAATCTTCCTCCTATCTTCCATCCAAATGATGAGTCCTTACCTTTAGAAACTCAGGCTTTGACTGTGTTTAGAGCTCTTAAAAAGGCAACTAAGGTTAAGTCATTGTTATGGACCCAAATGCAGCAAAATGATAAAAAAAAAAATGAGATCAGGACACAGAAACACAGAGAAAAAGACCACATGAAGTTTGATGGAGAAGATGGCTATTTGCTACTCAAGGAGCAAGTCCCCAGAAGACCTGATGCCTTGATATTGTTCAGAAGCTTCTAGATTTGTGAAAAAAAGTTGTTTCTGTTTAATAACCTAATCTGTATTAGATTTTATGGTAGCACTAGCTGATTAGCATGGGAGGCCATATTAAAATAGAACACTGGGAACCAGTCTAAAGTACTAGCTATATTTAATTCTTCTTCCATTCTACCTCAAAACTTTGTCAAGAAGAAAAGATGTACAGTAAGGTGGATCTTCAGAGAAGCTCAAGCCTGTGCCTGGAGATCACACAGGCCTGATGGACACCTTGTCCCACTGTTTAACACTTGGGGTCCAACACTGAGCCTCTCCATCTTCAGGTCCTTATTTAAACTTGCAGATGATACTTACATCACCAGAGGGCTTTTAAAATACATTTGTTTGAGACAGAATCTCTAGTATCCCAGACTGGCCACAAACATCGTATGTAGCCAAAAAAGATTTGCACTCCTGACTTCCTTGCCTCTACCTTTTATGTATTGAGATTATAGCCACATGTTACCTGAATTATTTTAATTATTAAATATACAAAACTGCATATGCGTAACACTCATTAAAGGGCTGGAGAGATGGCCCAGCAGTTAAGAGGACTTACTGAGTTGGGCATGATGGTATATAGCTGAAATCTTAGCATTCAGGAGGATCTTTGTGTGTTTGAGGCTGGCCTGGCCTACATATTGAATTTCAGGCTGGTGAGGGCTGAATAATGAGACCTATTGCTGGAGGGCTTCTCTCCAGGTTCCACCAAGCCCAGCAGTCCCACAATCTATGTATAAAATAATCACTGGGATGCTTATATTACTTATAAACTGTATGGCCGTGGCAGGCTTCTTGCTAACTGTTCTTATATCTTAAATTAACCCATTTCTATTAATCTATACTTTGCCACGTGGCTGGCGGCTTACCGGCATCTTCACATGCTGCTTGTCCTGGCAGTGGCTGCAGTGTCTCTCCCTCTTTCTTCCTGTTTCCCTAATTCTCCTCTCTCCTTGTCCCACCTATACCTTTTGTCTGGTCACTGGCCATCAGTGTTTTATTTATATAAAGCGATATCCACAGCACTTCCCCTTTTCTTCTTTTTTTTTTAAAGGAAGGTTTTAACTTTAACATGGTAAAATTACATATAACAAAACAATTATCAAGCAAGAATTACAGGTACAATATTAAAGATGTCCTATCTATCTTATATTTGTGAGTTTAAGGTTTTATATCTAACTTATCTTTTATCATAACTGAGGAAATTACAACTATCTAGTCTTTCACCACATCAAAGACCTGAGAAGGAACTTAATGGTACCTGAGAAATGGTAGATGGATGCAAGCAACTTTTGGGAATCTTGCAAGAGTAGACCAAGACAGCTGGCAGCCTGGACAGTCACCTAATGTTTCTCAGCATTGTTGGTGCATTCAAATTGGCTATAGGCCTAGAATATCTGACAGACCATTTTTAGAAGCAGGAATTTTGAAAGACCATCTTACCCTGTCTTGGCAGAGTACAGTGGTCGCTTTTCTTATGTCCTGCTTGTCCAGAAAGGACAGCATTGCATTCGTACTGTCAGCCGTCAAGGCAAGGGCAGTTCTTTGCCCAGTAGGCCATTTGTGCCAAGAAGACAAACTTCCAAATGGAAATGTCTTAGAAGCCCAACATTCTCTCGGAATCAAATTGGTGCAGCCAGGAGCAATTGTGTCTCATGTCAACAGAATTCTAAGTTATTTAAATGCCATATTCTCTAGGTCTATGAAGTGTTTGAAGATTACCTATCTATCTGAAATATATCTATGTATACCTAGAAGACTTAACTAACATAGCTACAAATATGATTATCATAGATGACTATTAATCTATTTTTTTAATTATCCATTACAATTTTAAATGAGTTATAAAAACATAATACCTCACACAAGAATAGAAATATATATATATATATATATATATATATATATATACAGTATAACAAAATTAAGTTTAAATTTGTATCAATAAACTAAAATCTATAGCAATGTAAAACATTTTAAACTAGTTGTTACTCTTTAAAAGTAGGTTCATTAATCTACCCTTTTATCCTATCAGCTCTCCAACAATAGAGACCCTGTTTAAAAAAAGACTTTCAGTATAGCTGAGGAAATACCAGTCAAAGGTCCAGGGAGAGACTCTGTCTCAAAGGAATAGGCGGAGAGTGATAGAGGAGTGCACCCAATACTCACTTTTGATCTCTGAGTACACTGGCACAAGCACCCATAAACATACATATGCACTTACACTCACACGGGCAACACACAACACCACACAAACAAATCTTAAAAAACAAGCTAAGCTCACCACAGAATGCCGATCTCAGCAAATATAAAGTGCAAGCTGATGTGATGGTGTTGCTGCCTCAGCACATAATGGGATAGTGGGTGTAGGAAAGGATAGTAAGTAGTGAAGGTGCCCTGGCAACCTGTGCCAACCCCAGCCCGGCTCCACTTCTGCAGTATACAGCCAGGCTCCACTTCCTGCAGTATACAGTCAGGCTCCACTTCTGCAGGATACAGCCCGGCTCCACGTCTGCAGTATACAGTCAGGCTCCACTTCCTGCAGTATACAGCCAGGCTCCACTTCCTGCAGTATACAGTCAGGCTCCACTTCCTGCAGTATACAGCCAGGCTCCACTTCCTGCAGTATACAGTCAGGCTCCACTTCCTGCAGTATACAGCCAGGCTCCACTTCCTGCAGTATACAGTCAGGCTCCACGTCTGCAGTATACTGTCAGGCTCCACTTCTGCAGTATACAGCCAGGCTCCACTTCCTGCAGTATACAGCCAGGCTCCACTTCTGCAGTATACTGTCAGGCTCCACTTCCTGCAGTATACAGCCAGGCTATACTTTTTGTAGCATACAGCCAGGTTACACTTCTTTCAGTATACAGCCAGACAACACTTCTTCCTGTACAGGCAGGTTACACTTCCTCCAGTATGCAGATGGGCATAGACTCTCTTCTCTTACTGACATTTTCTTTATTAATGACCTCTGCTTTTTTTGCTTCTTAGAGTTCCTTCTGTCCTGGTACTATTGGGTTCTCTGAAATCCTGATTAGCCAGACTGATGTCACAGAATAAGACCTTATACTTGCTTGAAGTGCCAGCTTAAGAGGTACTTTGTGTCAGGGAAGGTCTAGCCTAGTGACAGGGTAGGAGAACAGAAAGGAGTTTGGGACAGCAATCCTAGTTAATAATAAATCATGTTGGTGTTTGTAGGCACACATATCTTGGGGAATGTGAGGTGGCTTTATACAGTGGAATGTAGTTGGGTTTTACTTTGGGCCATCAACCAGCTCCCAAATAAAGACAGAGACTTATTATTAATTATAAATGTTCAGGCTTATTAGGCTTGTCTGACTAGCTTTTTTAACTTAATTGAACCTGTTTCTATTCATCTACATTTTGCCTCTGGGCTTTTTACCTTTCATTCTGTATGCCCTACTTTCCTGCTTCCTCTATGTCTGCCTGGCTGGCCCCTGGTATCTCCCTGGTGTCTCTTTTTCTTTCTTCCTCCAGCCTGAATTCTTCCTCCTACTTACTCTCCTGTCTGGAAGGCCTGCTTATACCTCCTTCCTTGCTATTTGGCATTCAACTTTTTATTAGACCAATCAGGTGCTTTAGGCAGGCAAGGTAAAACAGTAACATACCTTTATATAATTAAACAAATATATCTTTGCATAGTTAAATATTCTGCAACAGTGGAGTAAGATTCAAGGGGTATGATACTTGTCTCCCCCCCCCCCCAAGACAGGGTTTCTGTGTAGCTTTGGAGCCTGTCCTGGAACTCACTCTGTAGACCAGGCTAGCTTTGAACTCACAGATCTGCCTACCTCTGCCTCCTGATTGCTGGGGTTAAAGGTGTGTGCCACCACTGCCTGGCACTTGTCATTGTTTTTTAAATCACAACATAATATTTTACTAGTACCAGCAAGGTGGACCAACTTGGCTGGAACAAGCCCCTTTTATAACTCAAAGTTGATGAATGACACTATCACTAACAAGCCAGTGGCTGAGGGTCCCTTCCAAGAAAGATGACATCTCAGGCACCCAGGGCAAGAATTTTCCCACTTGTGATGATTGGTCTTGTCACTTTGATAGAATCTAAAACCACCAAGAAAATGCGCCCCTGGATGCCAGTGTAGGAAATGGGCCTCTGGATGCCAGTGTGGGAAATGGGCCTCTGGATGCCAGTGTGGGAAATGGGCCCCTGGATGCCAGTGTGGGAAATGGGCCTCTGGATGCCAGTGTGGGAAATGGGCCTCTGGATGCCGGTGTGGGAAATGGGCCTCTGGATGTGACTGTGTGGGAATTGGGCCTCCGGGCATGCCTGTGGGAGATTTTCTTGGTTATGGTCATTGACATGGGAAGACTCACCTTAGTTGTGGGCAGGGCCATTCCCTGAGCAGGGAGATTCTGGACCATGTAAAATGGAGAAAGCGAGCTGAGCACTAACAGGCAAACATTCGTTGTTCTCTGTTTCCTGAAGACTGCAGATACCACATGATCAGCTGTTTCCTATTCCTGCTGCCTCAATTCCCCACCATCACATTAAATTGTGAGCCGGAGTAAACCTTCTTCCTCCCATTGTCTTTGTCAGGGCCTTTGTCACAGCGGCAGGGGAAGAAACCACTTGATACCTGTCTGTCCTTTGCGGGTCTTAAGTAACATAAAGGCATTGCCAAGCTCTGCCACAGAATCTGAACGCTTTCCTTTGTATATGTTGTGAATAAAATCACTGGGGGAAAAAGTACCATCAGGCTCTGACTATTGTCTAATGTGAATTCTTACCATCCCCCACAGAGTGCTTTTAGGGGTAGTTATTAATTATACACATTATGGATTATACAATCAATATGCCTGAGTTTCTCTAAATTATCCCTTAATTTGATCACAGAGCAACCCAGTTAACAAGGCAGAAATAACTTTTAAATGATGTCTAATTACCACCCTAGCGACCAGATGTCAGTTTTTAAATGCAGGTCACAGATCAAAAGGCATTTTTGACAATTGTAGGGGAGGAAATGGTGGCTGATGGTGAAGCTCAGCAGTCCTGTTCTGTGGCTTCCTGGGGAGTTCAGCAGTCAGTGAGGACCAGCAGTAATTCTGTTTCTGAGTGAGCAATGCTGAAGAGCTGAGATAGTGTGTGTGTATGCTTCACGTTTCTGTCTCACTGAGGCATCCATGCCTGAGCCCCAGAGACTATAGGAAACTCCAGACAGATGCTGGTTGGACCAGCGATCAGGAAATGTTGGCTTGTCAGTGATGGAGGTCCATATGCATGTTGGGGTAGGGTAGGAGGTTAGCCAGGTCTATCTATCTTCCAACTGCTATGGAGATCTACCTTTACCTTGTCAATGTTCTTTCATGAATTCTCCCCCCCACCCCCCGCCCACTCCCCTGTTCCTCTCCACCTGTCCCTTTTGCTCTCTTCTCTTCAGTGAAATCAAATGCAGAATTGAACTTAACCTAGGGCAGGGATTACATTACTTTCCAGCAGAGCCCTTTGGTCTAAGTTAAGTTAGAAGGCAAAAGCTGCCTCTGCATTCTTTCTCTAATATGTCCATATATCAAGCTCAGGGGCTGATAAGGAACATCAACATTTTCCTGCGATGATTCTATTTAATAAGTGGATGATCCAAGTTGTGAGGGCATACATCAGTCCCTAACCAAGGAAGGCCTGATTGATGGGAGCAGAAAGCCATTTTCATTAGACTGAAGATACAGGTTTGTTATCAACAGTTTTGGTCTTTGAGGCTGGTCACTGGGGATGAGTAGACTCTCAAGTGCATGAGGATACATGGAGGAATGTCTCTTCCAAGAAGGTGCTGTGGTCTCAGACTGATAATTTTTTTTAAACTGAGGGCAAAGTAAGTTGAGGGTAAAATGTGGACTTCCACTGATGGCTCTTTCTAGCATTATTGTGGAAAATACATGAAATATTGGAACTGGGATGAGCCACAGGATCTTTCAGCCATCATACTGTCAAACATGGTTTTTGTGCCTGTGGAGATGCCTCAGACAGTAAACTGCCTGCTTCACAAGTGTGAAGATCAGGCTTGGTGACATACCCTTGTAATCCCCGCACTAGGGCCAGGAACAAGAGACAGGCAGATCTCTGGAGCTCACTGGCCAGCCAGCCTAGTCTACTTGGTTAGTATTTGAGAGACTCTGTCTCAAAAAGAAAAAAAAAGGTGGCTGAGAAATAGCACCAGTGGTTAGGCTCTGATTTTTGCATGCACACACACGTGTGTGTACTGGCCCTTTCACAAATTCTCATACATAAAACTGCTATTCTCAGTGTTCATCCGTTGCATCCCTTTTATCTGCTCAGTTGTGTAAACATGAAATTAAGTCCTGAGCCACAACACTACTCACACCACCTTCCTCACTTTGATCTATCTTCGAAGGCACACCTGTCTTTCTACATGTAGTTTGAAGTTGACCTTCCCCCTTACCAACCAACTCCCACTGCTCAGATGCTGCTTCTTCTGTTCCATTCCATGGTTGCTTAGCAACCATGTGCTGCCCTATTTTCTCCTCTTTTCTTCTCTGCCTTGTCTTCCCAGTGAAGGCTCTGGAAGGCAAGAAGCTGTCCCACTGCTGTGCATTCTGTCAGTTGTTACGGTGTTCAGAAGCAAGGAGGCCAATACTTCCACGAATGACTGTTTCACTTTGCTAGTTTTTGCTGTGATAAACACTGTGACCAAAAACAACTTGGGGAGGAAAGGGTTTATTTGACTTATACCTCCCTATGACAGGCCATCACGAAGGGAAGCCAAGGCAGGAACTCAGGACAGGAACTCCAGGTGGGAAACAAAGCAGAGGCCATGAATAAACACAGCCTACCGGCTTGCTTTCCATGACTTGCTCAGCCTGCTTTCTTACATAACACAGGACCACCTGCCCAGGGATGGAACTGCCCCTCCCCAGCCCACTCTCATGTTGGCTGAGTCTTCCCACATCAATCTTTAATCAAAAAAAAAAATGCCTCACAGGCTTGTTGATTTATCCAATGGAGGCATTTTCTCAATTGAGGTTCTTTCTTCCTAGATGGCTCTGGCTTATGTCAAGTAGACAAAAAAACAAAAACAGAACAACTAATTAGGACAGTAATGTAGAAGGCCATGATTCACAGAGCAGAATATAAACCCTGTGAAAGGATACGTGGCTTTCTGTGTCATCTTCTACTTCACAGGTGGAGAAATTGAGACTCAAACACAGCAGTCACCCACTCAGAGTTTTAACTTGTGCATGCTTCTTGTTTCAGATCAGTATAGTATTTAATGAACACTCACAGAGATGCTGTGTTAATATAGATCTAAACATGTGATGTTTCTGTCAGTACATATTGATTCTTCATATGCAGACTGTCAGAAAGAATTCTCTTAAAAATGTGTTTTTGGGCTCGGGATGTGGGTCAGTCAGCAGACTGTTTGCACATAAACAAGAAGGCTCAAGTAGGAAGCCAGGTGTGGTGGCACATGCTTGCATTGGGGAGCCAGGGACAGGAGGGTTCCTGGGGCTCGCTGGCCGTCCTAGATGAACTGGTGAGCTCCAGGACCATGAAGACACCCTGTCTCAAAAAACAATATGAATGGCTTCTGAGGAACAACACTTGAGGTTGACCTTTGAACTCCACTTACGCGTGTGCACGCGCGTACACACACACACACACACACACACACACACACAGAGAGAGAGAGAGAGAGTTTTAGGGTATCTTTTTTTAAGGGTATCTTTTTTTTTCTTTACAAAGGGTTTCTCTATGTTGCCCACAGTGACCTCAAGCTCCTTGGATCAGATGATCTTGGATGACCCCCCCCACCTTGGCATCTACTATTAAATAATGTGCCACTATGATTGGCTTTCCAGGATTAAAAATGTCATTAAAAATCACAAACAGTTCAACATGTGACATCGATTTTCTGAAACCAAAGGTGACATCTATGTGTGCTGTATGTGGGGACTTTTAGCCACCTGCCTTGCTTTCTTGTCCTTTAAAGTAAACCTGGATTGTATTCCTGTTACGTCAGCCTTCTGTCACTGGAAGGCTGTACCCAACCCAAGTTACTTTAAAGCCAGGTTTACCCTGGCTCAAGACTGTGAAGGTTCAAGGCGAAGATGACTTGGCTCAGGTTTTAGCCTTCTGGTAATGGAGATACTTTATGGTGGAGACTGTCAGAGTGAATGATCATGTCTTGAGGGAGAAGCTGAAGAAGACAAAATTCTCACTTCTTTTGGAGGATATGTCCACAATGACCCAAGGACTTCCTACAAGACTCCCCAACTCCCAATCCTAAAGGTCCCCAGTACCTCCCATTGCAACCAGCTTATCAAGCCTTTCTCCTGTAAATTTGTAGGGACAGTGTCCATGTTGAAAGCACAGCAGCCTTCTCCCTTCCTCCACGCAGTCCATGACACTCAAATGAATGTGATCCCATCTGTCTCTAGGGACGGGTCCTGATTGATTGTAGGCTCTAAGATAAGAGATTAATCTTAGGAGCCTGCCAGGTTATTGATAAGGAATATTTTAGCATTTAAATCAGAGTCCAGAGGAAATTGCTTGTTTGAACTTTATAGGAAGTTTCCTCCTTCCTCTTCTAAAGTCCTTGAGAGGGCTGGGGAGGTAGTTTAATCAAGTGATTACCATGTAAGTACAAGGTCCTGTGTGCGATTCCGGAACCCACAAAAACAGCTGTGTCTGGTGTCAGGGTTGTAATTCCAGTGCCGGGGCAGTGGAGACAGGAGGATTGCTGGGGACTGATCACCAGCCAAACTAGCCTACTTGGCAAGTTCTAGGGCAGTGAGAAGCCCTGTCTCAAAACACAGGACCCAAGATTGTCCTGTGGTCTTCACATGCACGTGTACACACTTGCACATGCACCTTCCATATGCCCCTCCTACAGTCCTTGAGAACTATTCTCTCAAATCAATGTAAATGAGAGTACCATGGGGACCCAATTACATTATATTAGAAATGTCTTAGGACCAACCACAGCAGCCTCAGAATAGAATATGGCTGCAGCAGAGCCTGTGGAGGAGAGAACTTGAGCTCTGTACCATGTTACCTCACTTTGGGGTCAACATCAATCCTTCCTCTGCATTGTGTCCCTGCACTTCTCTGTGTTTCATAAGCAGACAGTGCCCATGCTGACTGGGGTCCTGTTGTCTGACTGACATCCTAGCATTGGCACATGAACAAATAGTTCCCTGATCATACAAGATGGGACCTCAGCAGGCAACAAAACGTAATATCTGCTGCAATGTAAATTAATACTTCTGCAAACCCCGCCAGGGAGAGCTCAGAACTAGTCAAGCAATTCTGAGTACTGTTAGAGATTTTTAAAATAGTGATTTGAATATTACAGCCTAGCTCCTAATAACCCCAAGGATCTATGACCGTGTGAACACTTATGCTCAGTGCACACCTGCATGGAGCCTGCCTCACTCAGTGGTGATGTAGGATTTTGTAGTAAGATGTAGACTGGGAATTGAGAACATGGAAAATAGAGAAATGAACTCTTGGCATGCACAGTTAACACTCCTAATATCTTTATAAAGTTCCCAACAGATTCTTCAGTGACATTAAGACCAGGCTTAAAGAACTTAATAAAGCCAGGTGTGGTAATACTAGCACTCTGGAGATTGAGGCAGGAGGATCAAGTATTTGAGGTCATCCTTGGCTACACAGTGAGTTCAAGGCTAGCCTGGGATACACAAGATCATGTCTGAAAAAGAAAAAAAATTAAGAGACTCATAAAAGGGCCAACATAGAGTATAAGAATGTTTTGGCATATAACTCTTCAGGCTTAAAACGTAGGTTATCAATCAACATGTTACACTATCTGAAAACCATGTTATCACTTTGCTCATTTCTTCTTGATTTTTGATTTTTATTGTTTTTAATGGTGTGTGTGTGTGTGTGTGTGTGTGTGTGTGTGTGTGTGTGTGCCTCTGAAGCTGAAGTTACAAACATGGGTACTTGGATGGAACTAAACTCAGGTCATCTGCAACAGCAGTGTGTGCTTTTAACCACCGAGCCAGATCTCTGGCTCTCATTTCTTCTTTATTTAACATGAATATTAAAGTACTGTTCAAGGGGCAGTGGAATGAATACATTAGAAAATAAAGGGAAGTTGCTGCTCTATAAACTTACAAAACACCCCCGTATTTAATGCATATACAAGGTAAAACATAATGACCAAGGGAAGTAATTCTTGTGTGGTTTTCTTACAAAACTATGCACAAGCTGCCCACCTAATGTTAGGTGGTACATTAGCTGTACAAAGCCTCATCCAGTACAAGGATGAAGTGGTGAGATATTGCAATCTTAATCCTTGCCAGTAGGTGGCAGTCATGCCTCACAGTTACCTAAAGCTGAGTGGCACTTAAAACTCGCAAGGAGTCTTAAATTCTTTGATTTTATAATGCTAGCATTTCCTGTGCTATCTAATTATCTCTGTTGAATGGGTTGAGTACATGAAGACTTGCTCAATACAATCCAAAATACAGGTAATGTGGTAGTGTAATTTTCAGTGACAATTTATATACTTTATTTTAAGATGGTCCCCAAAGTATACCAAATCTTGTTGAAGCCTATGGATTACATTTATATTCATGATGAACAATCTACTGTGATGGAAATAGTCTTATGGAAGCACAGCATTCTGTTAAATTATATGGTCAGACACAGAATTGAGATTCTAATAAAGGTTTTCACAGAGGAAAATGAGATTGAAAAATAAAACCCATTCCTGGAAACTGATATGCCTTTTAATCAGGCTTGAAAAGTTATTCTGATGATCTGCAGGAAGTCTTTGCTATTTTAGAGGGATGAGAACACTGTTCTGGGCTTAAAAAAGAGTTATGTATTTTGAGTTCTGATTAAAGATTTTAGTAACATTCTCACCACTATACTCATTTTTTTTTGTTTTTGTTTGTTTTGTTTTTTTTCCAGTCCAGATTGAGCATTACAGCATGCATTCTCAGGCTGGTCTATACTCATCTTTCAGTCACTTGGATTATTTTTGGCAGGGTCTCACTGTGTGGCATAGGCTGGCCTTCAAATTACTGTCTTCTTCCCTCTACCTCCACATGCCTGGGTTACAAGTGTGGGTGACATCTTAATAGGACTGTTTTAACATATGTAAATGTGTATGTGTGTGCAGAGGCATGCATGCGAAAGCCAGACCACACTCAGGTGTCTTTCTAAGATGCAACCCACTTTTTTCAGTGTCTGTCACTAGCCTGGTATTGGCCCAGTGTGTTAGGTGGCTGAATCACATGCTCCAGGGACTGACCTGTCTGGAACTCCCTTACAATCCCTTGCCCCACTGTTTTTATTTTTGTTTGCTTGCTTTTTAACCTATTGCGATGGCTACTCTTGGTTGTCAACTTGACTACATCTATAATCAACTAAAATTCCAGCAGCTGGACAGGCCTGTGAGGGATTTTCTTGATTGGGTCATTTGAGGTGGGAAGACTGACATTAAAATGGGCCATAACTGGTGGAAACCTCTAAGCCTCTATGAAAGAACCTTTTTTTTTTTTTGCCTGCTTGCCCTCACTCCTGTTGGCAAGCTTATCTACTCTGCTGCTGAGGCATTTCTTCCCTGGAATTAGCACCTGTTTCTTTAGAACTCCAATATGATCCGAAGACCAGCTAAGACATTCAGCCCTGTGGATTGAACAACTACTGCGATCTTGGCCTTTCCTGTGGGGGATAGGCATTGTTGGACTACAGACCATAGCCTGTAACCCACTCTAATTAATCTTCTTTTAGCGCGCGCGCGCGCGCACACACACACACACACACACACACACACACACACACACTATGAGTTCAGTTCTTCTCTGCTAGATAACCCTGATTACTGGGTTACAGGGATTGAACTCAGGTCCTTGCACTTTAAACTGATGAGCTGTCTCCTCAGACCCCCACACTGCTTATGTTAAGCAAATAATTGAGATTGTGTTTGGATGAAACCTAGGTATGAATACAATTGAGAGGTTTATTTATTTATTTTTAAAGATTTATTTATTTATTATGTATACAGTATTCTGCCTGCATGTGTCCCTGCAGGCCAGAAGAGGGCACCAGATCTCATTACAGATGGTTTCAAGCCATCATGTGGTTGCTGGGAATTGAACTCAGGACCTCTGGAAGAGCAGCCAGTGCTCTTAACCACTGAGCCATCTCTCCAGCCCCGAGGTTTATTTATTTTGTGCTGTTTTGACTGAATTGTTTGAGGCCACTGTGCCTCCAACACTTCTTTCTGACCTGCTAGTCCCTCTCCTTATGTTGGGTGACACTGTTATTCGCTTTCTCTCTGGCCTATCTCCTGAATTACACAACAACTATCTTATTTTAAGAACCTTGAGTCATTTTGATTGTGTTGTTGAGGAGCTTCCAATTAGTAATCAGAAGATCTTCTGCTGGTATTTGCAAGAACCACCTGAGTTGACTTAGTGGCTTGTAAGTTGAATTCAACAGACTTGAATATTCTATGCTTTTTTCCTATGTCATATTTGGAATTTGGCCGAAGGTACTTTAAGAAGTTGCCAGAAAAAAGTTACATAAGCTTTGTTTTTGTTACTATGATAGAACACCCTTGACAAAAGCAAGTGGAAGAAGAAAGGTCTATTTGTCTCACAGACCAGAGGGAGACAGTGCCATCATGGCCATCATGGCAGGGCAGGCAGGGCAGGAGGACCGTGAGGCCACACTGCACTAGCAGGCAGAAGACAGAGAGAGAATAGGAAGTGGGGCCATAAGCTCTCAAAGTCCCTCCCTAACATACACCCCCCAACAAGACTTCACCTCCTAAAGGTTCCACAACTTTCCAAACAGTGCCACCAGTGTGGCCAGAGTGTTCAAACACATGAGCCTGTGGGGGTGCATTTCCTGTCTAAACCACAACAGAAGCCAAGAACCAGGTCTGCTGGCTTCCGACGGTCAGTCCCGCAATGTTGTGCATGTTTCTGCAGAGTGCTTTGGATACATTTCTTTCTCACTTCCGTTCTTTCTGTAGATATGTGCCTGACATGCTAGTCTAGGAGGAAAGCGGCCATTGTATTCAGAGAAATTTCTTTCATGAAATTACAACTTTTTGCCATTTTTTTTTTGGAGGGTGACAGGAGAGTATTAGGAAAATTTCAAACTCCTGTGGTATTTGGAATCTCTCGGATCCTAGCTAGAATGTTCATGATGTCTGTCTGCAGCTCCTGGTTCTATCTTCAGTTGGACTTAATCCAATGGCTTGTCATGCAAAATTATGTCTGATGGCCTCCATATCTAATGTAACTATGCCTCAAGTTAGCAGAGAAGACCAGGATTTTACCTGCTGTGCCTGTTATAGCCCGGAACTTGTTTTTCTTTTTCTTTTTCTTTTTCTGTGAGGCCAAAGGAGAAAATGAAAAAAAAAAAAAACCCACACCGATGAACCAGCAATAACAACTCTCTGTAGCTGACATGAGACAAGAACGAAAATGGGTAAAATTGTCTAGAGAAAAATGAAAAATCGATCTTTGGTTTTGCGTTAATGTCAGCACTGAGGATTTTAACGTAAGGATAGTGGGGTACAAAATCTTTCAGAACATGAAGACTGTCAATTTAGAGATTTTTGTTTAAGTCACTTCAACATAGCCCCTTCCACAGTCTAGGTAAAAAGCCAAAGAGGGCACAAGGGTGTGCTAGAGGAGAATCAGAGAGATTAAAGTGAAGTCACTGTGCACTGTGGCACTTTAGCAGAGTGACAGCTGAAGAGCAGTGTTCATATTTTCTGCCTTTGCTAAGTGAATCTCGTAATGATAAAGTAGAAGAAACAAACTACAAAACAAAACCAACAAAACACCACTGAGAGATTGAAAGAAAACCTTCCTCACAGAAGAGTTGTGACCCCAGCAAAATCTGAGAGAAGACAGCATGGTCCACTGCTTCTAAATTAGATCACAGATTTTCCCTAGCTCATGGCAGCATCTCAGGACTCACCCTGAAGGCAAATATCGGAGAAAATTACAGTGTAATATCCTAGGTTCATTGGCTCCAGCTGAGATTACAGGGAGGCAAAAATATGCACATAAGCCGGGTGGTGGTGGCACACGCCTTTAGTCCCAGCACTCGGGAGGCAGAGGCAGGCAGATCTCTGTGAGTTTGAGGCCAGCCTGGGCTACAGAGTGAGTTCCAGGAAAGGTGCAGAGAAACCGTCTCGAAAAACAACAACAAAGAAAAACAAACAAATAAACAAACAAACAACAAAAAAATCCAAAAAAACCCAAAATACCAAAACCAAACCAAACAAACAAAAAACAACAAACAAAAAACATGCACATACATGGAAATCCATGGGGCCCCAAAGAGCTGGCATAACACAGAGAGATAGGGCACTGGGCAGTTAAGCCTTTGCTTCTGCAGCAGATGATGGATCCCACTTAACATATGCCAGCCCCAGGAGGGAGGATCTTCTCTTGGAAGTGCCAGAGCAGACTTCAGATGCAAACTTTACCCACTGAGATGTTCTTGTGATTAATGGCCTGGATCATCACTTTTCCCTTTATACATAGGAAATTTTTTTTTTGTTTGTTTGTTTTCGAGACAGGGTTTCTCTGTGTAGCTTTGTGCCTTTCCTGGAGCTCACTTGGTAGCCCAGGCTGGCCTCGAACTCACAGAGATCCGCCTGGCTCTGCCTCCCGAGTGCTGGGATTAAAGGCGTGCGCCACCAACGCCCGGCAAGGAAAATTTTAATGTGGACACAAGACTCCAATAATAATTTTTTTGTGAGCACCTACAGAACTTTGCAGATTAGAAGCAGAGGACAGTAAGATTATGTTTACCAGGCTGAAGAATTCTATCTTATTGCCTTAGATGTTGGGAATCAGGGGAAGCTTATGAGATGATGAAGATGACAAAATTATGTCTAATTTATGTGGATATAAAACAATGGGATGTTGTGATGGCTAATCATTGCCAACCTGGCTAGATTCGGTATTAACTAGGAGACACACATTTAGGTGTGTCTGGAGAATGCTCCTGAGGTTTTGTTGGAAACCTTGATCATGGGCAGTGCCTTTTCATGGGCTGAAGTCTGAGACTGAACTAAAAAGGGCAAAAAGAGGAAACTACTGGGAACCACCACTGTTGAGGTTAGTTTTTGTCAACTCAACACAAGCTCAGGCCATCTAGAAAGAGGGAGCCTCAACTGGGGACTCCATCAGATTGCCTTGTAGACATGTCTATGGGACATTTTCATGGGTGCTTGTTTGATTAGTGATTGATGGGAGAGGGCCCAGCCTACTCTGGACAGTGTCATCTCTGGACAGGTGGTCCTGGGTATAATAAAGCAAGCCAAGTAGCAACATTCTTTCATGGCCTTTGCTTGAGTTCCTGCCTTGCTTTTACTCAGTGATTGAGTGTACTTGGGACATGTAAGCCAAATAAACCCCTTCCTCCCCAAGATGCTTTTGGTGAGAGTGTTCTAGCACAACAATAGAAAGTATACTAGAACAAGCACTGGTCTCTGTTTCCCCGAGTGCAGACACAGTCCAACTCCTGCTGCTCCTGATGGTGTACCTTTCCCATATGATGGTTGCCCTCAGACCATGAGCCAAAATAAACCTTCCTTCCTTAAGCTGCATCTGTCACACTTTTTGTCACATCAGGAGGAAAGTAACCAATTGTGATTATTTTTTAATTAATTTTTGTTGCCATGATCAAATGCATGACAGAACCAATTTATGGAGGAAGTATTTCTTTTGGCTCATTGTTCTAGAGGGCTCAGTCTGTGGCACTTCTATGTTGTGGTAAGGAAAAACCTCATGGTGGGACCATGTGGCAGAGGATCTTCTTAATGGTAGATTGAGAGCAGAGAAAAGGCTAATAGTCCAAGGCAAGACAGACAGAGAAGGAAATGCCCTCAGTGATCCACTTTCTCTAACTAGAACCCCACTCCTACCTTTTACCATTTTTTGATAATGTCATCATATTAAGCATTGATGATATCAGAGATCTCATATCTAATCATGTCTAGAGAGGTCTCCTGCATCCATCAGATTCCTGGATCCACTCAGAGAGGTACTTCACTAAGCTCCTACATGATTCTAATTTAACCAAGTTGACAAGAATAATCCTCCAGACACAATTAGAATATTTTAAGCAAAAGTAAGTAGGATCTTGAGTCTGGCAGATGTCTCAGTGAGTAAAGGTGCCTGTTGCCAAGTTTTCTGACTTGATTCAACACCTGGAACCCACATGGTAGAAGAAGAGCACTGAGTTCTGCAAATTGTCCTTTGGTCTCCACACATATGCCATGGCATGAGAGCCTCCGCCAAAACAAATAAATAAATACAATAAGAAAAATTTAAAAATAATGAAGTAGGAACTAGATGACAGATAATCAAGATAAGAAGGACACAAGAAAATGGATGAAAGGGTAAACATGAGGTAGCTTAGCAACTGCTTGAACACATCAGTCAAGAGAAAGAAGAACCACAATGATACAGGATTTTCAGATAGAGCCCCTATCAGATGCATGGAAGTAGTCACGGAGATGTCATCCTTAGGAATGAAGCAGGTTTGGGAAGAGACTTAAACCCAGTTTTCAATATAGACTTTAAGATGCCTGGGCAAGGTCATAATGAATTGTTTGTGAAGTTACAAAAATCTGAAGCTGTTGTTTGGAGAGGAGAGAATTGGAGCAGACAGGGTTAATTTCATTGGAAATTTTATGCTTCTTGTAAACATTGATTTTAGTTTTGTAATTTATTCTTTCATACACATGTGTTTGTTTTACAAACATTTACTTTTTTGTTTTTCAACTGAGCTTGACATTCAGTTAAAAAAAACTTAAGCATACACCTTGGTATTTGTTCTTGTTTGGTTTAATGTAAAAATATGACTTAAAATTAGTTACCATTAAATAGCATCAACACTTCTGAATGTTCTGCCTGCGTTCTCCTGGCTGGAGCAATGTACACATCAGCCTTTGTTTCAGTGATAACCTGGATGTTACTGTCCACACCACACCAATGAGCTTAGTTTTAACAGTTCACGTAGAAGTAGAATGGTAATCTAAAGGGAGAGTGAATAGGGGGTTGAAGGGCCACAGAGAGGGTGAGGGGCAAAATCATATTTATGAGGCAGAGGAGGGGAAACCTAAGAGGCTGCTAGGAACAGCCAGAGAAACGGAACACTATGAGTTCTCAGGGGAGGAAGAGGATGAATCATGGATTGTCGACTTAGTCAGATGTTCTAGCAGATGTTGAATGGAGAGTGTTTGGTTTAGGGAGGAAAGGCTGTGGGAAGATGGTTCTGGTAGAGAAAAGAGAGTAGAAATCAGAGCCCAAGGATCAAGAAATATGCTAATAGCCAGATGCCATAAATTTACAGTCTTGCTGCCTGAGAATCTGAGGCAGGGGCCCAGATAAACTTCTCTTTAGTTTAGACTGTAAAAAATGTAGCTTTGTTTAAAAGGGATGAGAGAACAGAAGCAGGGAAGACAGTCCAAAATCTCCACACAAGTGACTGTATAAAGTTATTGTAACTTTGTTTGAAAAACAATACATTAAGTCATTATGGATTAAAAATGAAAATCATTGAAAGTTAGGCATGATGGTGCAGGCTTCTAGACCCAGGTACTTGCTGGGGTGAAATAGGAGTATCATAAGTTCACCCAGGAATTCAGGGCCACCTGAGCAGCAGAGCCTGACCTTACAAAAAAGAAAGAGATAGGGTGGGGCCACACATAAAAAAGGAAACAAAGGAAGGGAATAGAGGAAGAAGATTTTGCATGGAGATCTATGTTTTTTGCAGGTCAGTGTGAACTATGCAGCTGAGAAGAAAGTATGGAAAATATAATAAGAGGGAGAGTCCATTTGGGGAGCAGAGTCTGGGGGATCCTTGGTGCTAATTATGACACCACCTCTGACTCCCTCTTTTATTTCCAGGACAACTAAAGACTATTTCCATAATTAAAAAACAAACAGGGGTTGGGGAGATGGCTCAGTGGTCAAAGAGCTTGTCATAAAAATGTAAGAACCAGAGTTTGAGTCCTCAGTTCCCGTATGAATGCCAGGCTGGAGACAACAGGAGGTAAAGGCGGGGAATCCCCAGGTTGATCTGGCTGTCTCTACTAGTTGAACTGGTGAGTTTTGGGCTCAGGTGAGTGGTCCAGAATCAATGTACAAGGTGCAGTGCTATTGAGGAAGACACGATGTCAACCTGCAGCTCCCGTATGCATGATGCACACAGGTACATTTTTTCACACAAGTGCTCCCACACCTGTGAGATACCCATACACATACACCACGTACACACAAAGGCAAACAAATGACAACAACAATCCAAATACTGTCTGTTTTTTTTTTAAATAACGGATCTGAGGAAAGTAAAAGGTGGCCTTTGTTCTTGGTGGAAAATTAGTTGTGGGGAGCAGAGGATGCTTTATGTGGATGATACATGTCTGTGCACAGCACACTGTTCCAGAAGCTTCCACCTTGCTAGTCTGGGTGATGTCTGGCATGACCCAGTGATGAGCTCTGCCTCTCTTCTATCATCTAATGGATTGTATTAAGCCACGTAAGCACAGTAATTTAATTATTGCTGCCCTTGATGAATGATGCTCTCTAATGTTCTTGGACTGAGGAGCCCAAATCAGAAGCACAGGTTAGGTTGGCATTTGTCTTCATTGAAGTGCCAGGATTCTAGAATTTAGACCATGTTCCTGGAGAAAACTAAAGTCTGGCTGCCAAGTTTGCTAAATATGCACAAAACAATCCCATACCCATGAGTGGCTGGGCATGCATTTCTTTTGCCAACTTGGCTAAAGCAAACACACACTCTCCTTTTCCAACTTGAAGCTAAAGAGCCAATCTCACCCAGATCCCTGGAGGGCCAGTTCAGCATGTCGACCAGCTTCCCTTGTGTGAGTCTCTCATCAAACATCAGCGTTAATTATGACTGATTAGATGAGTTGCATTTGTTGACAGAATAGCTAATGGAACTAATCAACTCCAATTTTTTCAAGTTAATTTTGTAAATGTATTCCAACTGAAGCACCATGGGGTAGGGACTTTTCTTGTTGAAGCTCTTTATTAACAAGAAGAAAGAAGTCTGGAATAAACAATTGTAGTTTTCTTAAATTACTTAAGCTTGTACTTGATTAAAAAGAATTTTTTGGAAGCTCTGGAGTAGTCTGTAGAAGCTGACAAGGAGTTCATGGTACCCTGACCAGCTGTTCTCAGATACTGTCTGCTTTAGAAATGTCTGCTTAAGAAGTCCTCATTTGGGACAATGGATCTCACCAAAGAGCATGTTCTAGAAGGATCATGTCTAAAAAGTAAACTGTGAATCTGCATTTATCTGTTGATTGGCTGACATCAAATACATCTCTTTCTGTTCAAAAGTGGACATCTGCTGCTTGAGTTGCAACATTGCATTACTGATGTCCAACCTCTGGAGTTAGCAGGGACACTTTCCCATGTGTGGAAGTAGAACAGCACCCTGAACTCAACAGCTTCCCTCAGCAATGGTAAATATTCTGATTTAGTGAACCAACCAAGCAAACAAACGGAAACAACAAGCAAAAACCAGGCGTGTATGTTACTTCTTAAATTCAACCCCAAATACACTTTGAAGTTTTCTTAAAGATGCGTTCCTTTTCATGTCCATCAGCACAGCCCCCGTGATGTTTGAATTAGCCCTTTGACACTCTGAGTGCGAAGCTGTGCTTTTTCTCCCTGCATCCTTCCCCTTCCTTTTCCCTCCTCCTCCCCTTCCCTCCCTCCCCTTTAATTGAAATGACATATTCTAACTTTCAAAGGCAGGAGATTTTGTTGACAAAGAAAATATCTTTGCTTCATTTGGCATTTACTAACAATTTATATCGAAGAACTTTCAAGACTTATTTGTGTGGCAGTTCATTTTTATGAATTTTTGCAATTAAAGTAAATATATATATATATATATATATATATATATATATATATATATATATATATATACTTGTCTCATATACAGACACCCAGCCTTATGATTTGAAAGGTCATTTTGAAATATTATTTTGTGTGTGCTCACATGGGATATGGAAAACCTAGGAATACTGTAGTTCAATTCCAGAAGTTAGAGTTGGAGAAAAGGTCATGAAGCACGTGGATTTCACCTCTGTTGTCGTCATGTAAATCATTTAGTTGTTCAGTGTTTGCTCTGAAATGAGTGAAGGTTTGCATTTTATTCTTGTCAAAACACTTGATGTTTGAAATGTCACCTTTGATGCCTGTCTTCTGGTCTCAGGCTGGTGCTGTTATAAACCTAACACTTCTGAGACCCCTGGAGGGTGGGTTTTACTTTCCTCACAGTGGCTGCACTCAGTACCCCCTCTCCCCTCAGCCTGAGGGAATCCTGTTCCCCCACAGGGCTCAGAGAGGTAGAGTAGCAGCTGGCTACCTTTTCTCTTTGCTGGTGTCAGGAAGCCTCTCTCCTTCCTCACCGCCCCAACTACAAAAACCCAGCTATGCCCTCCCTGCTACTTCCTGTCAACTAGTTGCTAACCCCACCTCTCTGAGCCCAGGTTAATTTTATTTAATTAACACAAATGCAACACATCTTTACATAGTTAAACAAATGCAGCCTAAACAAATGTAACACATCTTTGCCTAGTTAAACAAATATTCCAGGCACAGTGCAGAGAGAGGGCAAATATCCATATGTACACATTGATGACAGTTCATGGAGATCAGAGAACAGAGACTTGGATGCCATTGTTATTTTAGTTTCCTGAATGTAGAAATGAAATCAAATAAGGGAAGCTGATTGTCCATGTTATGAGACCATTTTAAAACAAACATCATCATTGAGGTGTTTCTTCCAGCCCTGTCTTGCCTCCCCACTCCCCGACTTACAGCCTGATTTGTGATACAGTAAACAAAGTTATGCTGGGCTATGGGGGAGTTCTCACTACAACAGATTCTATATGAGAAGCACATCTATGTTCGTATAGTAAATATGTATAGAACTGAAGTTATCAGAGCAGCAGATAATTAAGAAAGGGTTAAAATACCCAGCAGCAGAGGAGGCAGCTCAGGGGGCAAAGCGCTTGCCAAGTAAATGTGGGGCCTGAGTTCAGATCCCCAGCACTCATATAAAATACTTAGTGTGGTAGCGTGCACCCGTGATTCCAGCACTTGGGGGCAGAGACAGGAGGATCCAAGGGCCGCCCAGTCTAGACCATTGATGAGCTCCAGGTTTAATGAGAGATCCTGTCAAAAACAAAACAAAACAAAATGACAACAAAACACAAAAGAAAAACAAAAATAAAAAACATGGAATGAATGGAGGAAGACACCTAATGTTGACCTTTAACTTCCACAGTTGCACACCCAGGCTCATGTACACCAACACATGTACACACCTGCGTGCACACACTAACTTAAAAAGAAAAGTCCTTATGAGAACACTGCCTGCTCCTCCAACAAAGAATTCTAAATGTTACGGATGTGGCAGAGTTGACTAGCTTAAAATTTAACATAATGAGAAGCAGCTTTGTACATCTTCTGGGCTGGAAAGTGATTAATTTCTGTGCATGTGCATCTCATCCAACCATCAGAAGGCTCTGCGTGTCTGCTGTACCTCTTATACAGCTGGCTAGACTGAGGCACTGTATATTAGTGACTTTTCTGTTACTGTGATAAAAGACCATGACCAAATACAACTTAAGGAAGAAATAATTTATTTTGGATTCCAATTCCAGAGGCATAGAGTCCATCGTGGTGGGAAAGAGGCAGCATGGCGGTAGGAGCAGGAGGCTGGCTGTTCACATCGTCACCTGCACACAGGAAGCAGGAAGTGGATAAAGTTAAAATCCCTCAACGTCTGCTTCCCAAGATGCAGTTCCTCTGGTAAGGCTGTGCCTCCTAAAGAGTCAATAACCTCCCTGAGCAGTGTCACCATCTGGGGACAAGTCTTCAGATACATGAGTGTACTGGGGACATTTTTCATTCAAACACCTAGAGCCTGTTTCCATAGCCTTGAGACTGCTCAGACTGGGTATAAAGGAATTAAAAGCTATTCTATAAGTTTTTTGTGCTATGCTGGATAGGTTAATGTCAACATGACATAAACTAAAGTCATCTGAGAATAAGGAGCCTCAGCTGAGGAAAAGCCTCCATGAGATCCCACTGTAAGGCATTTTCTCCATTATTGATGAATGGGGGAGGGCCCAGCCCATGATGGGTGATGCTATCCCTGAGAAAGCCATGGGGAGCATGCCAGTAAGCATCATTCCTCCATGGCTTCTGCATCAGTTCCCTCCCTGACCTACTTGAGTTCCTCTTCTGACTTTCTTCAGTGATGGTCTATGATGTAAATCCAATAAGCCCTTTCCTCCCCAAGTTGCTTTTATCATGGTGTTTCATCACTGCAATAGTAAATCTCACTAAGACACGTGCTTAGTGTGCTTTTAATTATAAATGTTTCTTTTAGTGATCTACAATTCTTTTCAATATACAGTTCCTGTCCTCTGCAGTAGTCTCTTCCTTCTGGCCTTCTTCCTCACTAGAGTTCCAGCCTCCCTAGAGTTAATATGATAGGGAGAGGGGAGCATACAGACAGAAGGACTAGTGATTTCAAGTGTGGAGCAGGTGGCTGGTGTGCAGGTGCTGGTGGCTGCTAAGCTAGGCTCATCTGAGTGTCCTGCAGGAAGGCTGTGGAATTTCAGGGCACATGCGGTAAAGAGTTTGTCTTCACTTGGCTGCCCTACTGGCTGATAGTGGAGTCTTTAAGAGGCTGGAAAGAAGTGGAGTGGAAAAGCGTCAGAGCATTGAGGTTGTACCCTTGAGGAAGGCCAGATATCTGGCTCACTCTTTCTATCTTTGCTTTCTAGCTGCCATGACATAGCAGTCTTCCTCTGCCACATGCTCCTGTCCTTTCCATCTCAGGCTTCAAGCAACCAGGTCAAACAACCTAGAACAAAATGTTTGAAACCATGAGCCAAACAGATCTTTCTTTTCAAAAATTATTAAAATTTGTGCATGTGTATGTATCTGTATGAGCATATATGCATTTAAGTATAGGTACTTGAGGTTGCCAGGAAAGGGCATCTAGATCCCCTGGAGCTATAGGTAATTTTGGGTTGCCTGGTGTGGATGCTTACAATGAAACTCTGGTCTTCTAAAACAGTAGTATGTATTCTTACTTACTGAGCCATCTCTTTTTAGTCTCATTTCTTTTAGGTTATTTCAACCATATTGTCACAGTGGTGACTGACATACTCCCATAGTATGTATCAGCTCCCTACTCTTTGGTATTTGAAACCTGTTTCAGGTTTTAAGGTATGTATCAAAATGAATTTCTTGTCTAAACATTCTGCTCTGCATTTGAGAATCTTAAGCAGACTGATGTGTTACCTTTGAGTGGCCATGGACTGTAGGGAAGTTCAGTCGAGTGAGGTAAGAACAAGTGTGCCTGGATGGGAACGAAGCCCACACACCAGAGCATGGCAGAGCAGAAGCAGCAGTTGAACTTCTGACCAGTTCACAGATGTGGCAAGTAGTGTGTACAGGGCCCTGCGGACAAAACAGAAGTATGGGAGTTGGAGAAGATTAGATGTGGGAAACAAAGCCCAGGTGGGGAACACATCTGAAAAGAACCTCCAAATATCCAGGGATATGTAAAAAAAGCAATAATACTGAATAGACATATTGGCCTAGACAGAGGTGTTTAGAACCTTTCTTGTTTGTTTGTTGGAGAAAGTGATCAAAACTAAAGTCACAATTAAAAAAAATAACTGAAGGATTCTGTTTATTAGCAAAGTGAATTCAGCATCGAAGAGATTGGATTAGTGGGTGTCTTAGTTATGGTTTCTATTGCTATGAAGAGATACCATGATCATGGCTATTCATGAAGGAAAACATTTAATTGAGATGGCTTACAGTTCAAAGGTTCAGTCCATTATCATCATGGCAGGAAGCAGACAGTGTGCAGGCAGACAAGTTGCTGGCTAAATATTGATCAGATGACAACAGAAAGTGGACTGTTACATGGGAAATATTCTAAGAATAGGGGACCTCAAAGCCTGTCTCCACAGTGACACACTTCTTTGTACAAGGCCATACCTACTCCAACAAAGACACACTTCTTAATAATGCCACTCCTATCAGGGACCATTTTCTTTCAAACCACCACTGTAGGTAAGAGCACTTGCTGAAAGCACAAACAATTGAGTTCAATCCCTGCCACCTGCATGAAAAGCCAGGCAGGACTGTGCACCCTGTGACACCAGCACTAGTATTAGAGACAGCAAGATTCTGAGAGCTCACTGGCAGGCCAGCCAAGCTGATGTGGCAAGCCTCTAGTTCAATGAGAGACCCTGTCTGAAGACAATAGGGTTGAGAATGATAGAAGATATTTGAGGTCCTGCTTTGGCTTTCCATGCATCTGCACACTCATGTGAATGCAGCACACACACACACACACACACACACACACACACACACACACACCCCTAGAAAAGAATAGGATAATATCATGAATAGTTACTCCCTGGAACACACCCCTTACCAGATGCAACTCAGGGAAGGAAAGGTCTACTTTGGCTCACAGAAGGTATAGTCATCATGGTGGGAGGAGCTGGTCACATTGCACGGGTAGTCTGGAGACAGAGAAGGTGAGTGCTGGGGCTCCACTCATCTTCTCCTTTATAATGAATCCAGGGAATGGTGCCAACCTCATTCAAGATGGGGCTTCTCTCCTCAGTTAAATATCATTGAAAGTGCCCCCAAAGACCATGCAGAGGTGTGTCTCCTAGGTCATTTCATATCCAGTCAAGCTGACAATGATGAACCATCACATACACACAATAGATTTTTCTGACAGAACTGTTCTCAGCCTTAAGTTGTTACTACTATCTATATCTAGCCATTATGTATCACATCAATATTCCCTCTACCTTGCCAACCTTTCTTTGGTTATTGGGACAGTACTGTCTTACCTTGTTGTAAGAGAGGACTGAATGAGCAGGAAATGCAGTCCAACAAAGCTAGTGAGTTGGATTATTTACAATGTTGAACATGAGAGTCTGTTACTGTGAAGACAAGATGCATCCCTTTGCATAAGGAGGGTCGGGACATTTGCTGGAGGTGTGTTTGTTTAATGTGCTCTCAGAATTTTTGTCTTATGCTACCTAATTTCATAGCTTGCCACTGGGAATTTGGTATTTCTAGTAATTTGCAAGAGCATATGAACTAAGTATCTCAAAGGACCAAAATAGATGTCATAACAGGCTGTCAGTCTTCTCTCAGAGACCAGGCCTCAATTTCAGTTTCCTGAGACTTGAGCAAGCAGTTTCTGAGAGGGCTATGGCATAGTCCTTGCAGTAGCTCCCATGGCAGCTTAAGGACAGAGCCTGGGACTTGTCCAGGCCTGCCCCAAAATGATAACTGTAACCCCCAACCAGTAAATTCAAACACACCCTCACTCAATCATATGACAAAAAGATGGTCACTTGCAGTTTTTCCCTTTAAATAGCCCCCACTCTGAGAGCTCAGGGCCATCCTCCTCCACCCACTGTGTCAAGTGTTGGACATGGACCAAGCCTGGGCTTGTTTGTTATCAATTAACCCCTGTATGTTTTGCATCAGTTATTGGCTCTGTGGTGGTCTTGCTCCAGGGACTTGCAATATGGCCACAACATTTGGGGGCTTGTCCTGGATCACCTATGACCCCCAGACCCTGATCCAAGGGGTTCCTAACTGGCTGACAAGTTTCTGTGTATCTTTGTTTGTCCTTGTCTCTGTGTGACTCTGTATGCTCATTTTCTGAGGCGCGCTAAGGTCTGTGGTGTGATCCAGTAATGGACAGTGCCCGTGACATGCAGCTAGTGGATGCGTTGGTGAGCCGGGATCACTGGGGTCTCAAGAGACGTTCAGGGCTCTGGAGGCAGGGATGTGGAAGCTTCCGATGGGGATGTGGAAGCCTCTGGTGCATGTCTGATTGATGGGGATATGGAAGCCCCTGGTGTATGTCTGATTGATGGGGATGTGGACAATCCAATGTCTATTTGATCAAGGACAGTGAGCCTCGAGTCTGGATGGTTTTTGGTGTGATTGAGCCTAGAGGGTAACTCTCCCCAGAGCACATCAGGCTGTCATTGTTCTTGAAGCTTTGTTGGTTGTCTCATTGGGACAAAGTTTCTTGGTGTGCCCTTGGTCTTGTGTGTAGTGTGTTAATTGTTCTCATTGTTGACTTGACTGTGACAGATGCTATGGGACAGTTCCCTTCTCCACTAGACCTTTGCCTAGCCCACTGGAAGGATGTGTGAGCCACTGCCCATAATAGAGGGAACTGGGTCCTCCTGACTGAACTGAGATAAGCAGGTAGGTAGCTCCTGCCTGGTGGAGCTTGTGTACTGCGAGTGAGGCCATCGTCTCAGTGCTGATGTGCCGGGACTTGGATTGTCTGTTTAAATGTCATCTGTTTCTGCTACTCACCTCCCTCATTTTCCTGAAAGAGGAGAGAGAGGCACAGCAAGGGCCACCTCCCTCCCCCCCTAGCTCTCTTGCTATCAGGACTGCAGCTAGCCAGCTGCTCTCACGAGGGTGGGGGTGTGTGCTCTCGGCGGGCTAAGACACGAGCTCTGGACAGGGCGATGGGGACTGCCTGCAATTGACAAAAACGGTGTGAACACTGAGCAGAGAATCTGACTGTAGTCGGAGGAGCTAACAAACACTTCTGTTCAGGAACACTGGCAGCCAAGGACACACTCTGTGCCCACCACTCCCCCTCCTTTCCCTCCTAAGCCAAATTCTTCACTGTGACAACTTCAAGCTCTTTTCCGTTGGCAGCAACTATTCTTGTTAACCCTTCTCTGTCCTGGTACTGCTTAAAAGAAAAATGCTGAATTAACAGTGAGAGATACATGGACTTTGGTCATTTTGAGTTCAATGGGTTACAAATACCTGCTATCATTTAAGAGAACTGGTTACAAATTATTATTGATCGAGATAAAAAAAAACCTGTATCAAATTCCAAGTAAAGGATAGCTCAATGAATTAAATATAAAAAAAGATGTTTTAGGATGTAATGTTTTTATAAGAATATGAAGGCTTGAGATATGAGGATGAAAGTTTGAATAAATGATTTTTTTGGTTTGAGGAAGCAGTTTAAGTTGTAAAAATTTGAAGGCTTAAACATGTTGTGAGGGTTTGAGTACGTGACATTTTGGGTCTGAGGAAGTAGTTTGAGTCATAAAAATGTGGAACTTTAAGTAAGTTGTGAGGTTTGAGTATAAGTGAGGTTTATGTAGGGTCTAAGATGTAAAGGTTTTAGGTATGAAAATATAAAAAAATGGGAAGATGGAGAGTATATAAATGCAAGTTATCAAGTTCTGAGGATAAAAAGGCTTAAGTAATGATAAAAATAATTGACTTGAGATATATAAAAGAATAAAACATGTTTCAGATTTCTTTTTCTTGTTATTCTGCTGTTACATTGGGACTCCAAAGATTCATAATTTTAAAAATATCTGTCTACTCTGTAGGTATGAGTGAAAATGTGGCCACATGTATGTTTGGTTTTGAATGTCTGAGTTTGCATGTCCTCTGTGTTAAGGAATAAAAATTAATACTAGTCATCCAGCTATCCAGATACTAGTTTAAAGCATAAACTGTTAACTCTTATTTAATTATAAGCTATTTAAATAAGAAGAAAAAACAGAACCTGAGAGTTGCATTTGACTAATATATCTACAGGATAACAAATTGGCCTGGTTATTGTTACCAAACTTAGAGATGTTTTCAAGATTAGCTCTAGATTTGTTTGGCTCAGATATATTCAATAGATAATGGTCCTCAAACCTGCCAGTGATCTGATGAATATGGCATTTAAATTATTTGATAAAAAGCTTACTAAAGCAAACAGAGACTCCCAGCTCCTAGCAATGACTCCCAAGGTCTCCAAAGAAGATATGGAACAATGATAAGAAGACGCCACCTGAATTGTAGATAACAATGACCGCTGGGCAAGATGCCCTGACTCAACCCCTGCTGCCAGAGATTTGGCCCAAAATAGACAAAATAAGGTCAGTCTTTCCCAAGTTCCTCCCCTATAGGGAAAATTTTAAGTTATGGGCCTGGCAGCCAAGACTGATGCTGTCCTGGCACCTGTCCTGCCAATGATATGAAGACTACAGGAGCCTGGGATGATGGTGGTCTGGGCAATGGATGGTCTCTGTCATTTTTTAATAGATTTGGAAGTCTGCACTAAGGTACAATGTATCCTTCTCAGGTCTCTGATGGCACTGATGACTGGGCTGGCTATAGCTTTGTCAGGTTAGCAACATCAGTCAGCCAGAGTCTTCCACAACGTTGCAGCCACCTTATTAATTAATTGGTCAATGCATTAATTAATTAAAGCTACTAAGTCTCTTTAAAAGAGAGAAAGTGATAAACAGGTTCTGAGTATAGACTTACAGATGCTCTTCATTGGGTCAAAAGACATTTCCGTCTAATCTATATCTGGCTCTCTAGATAGAAAAGAATGTACATGATTTTTAACCCAAATTTGTAGCCTTTGCTAGGACTCAAAAATATGAGTCTACTTGTGTTGTTTTACAGATACCTGTTACCTGCTTTTTCTACAGTATGGATTTCAATGCAAATTGATAATACTGCAATTACTGAGACTGTGGATCTGAAAGTTCCAAATAAATTCATGAATTTTAACTCCTGTTCCTAGTTTATATCTGTCTCAACAGGTTTCTACTTGATTGACAGACACATCCAAGCATCATTTGCTGACTGTAGATGAATTTCTAAATGGTCTTATTAAATAAGAAACATGGAACCAAATATAGGAATGAAAGCCTTAGAGATAAGGGAAATAGTGATAGCCACAAACCTTACTTCTCTAGCTCTGTGCCTGCCAAAAGAAACTACTTCCTGTCTTATCCATGCCTTTATTGCCTTGCTGTTGTGTCCTCTCATTGGCTCTTAGCCCAGCTACCTCACTTTCTTGTCACTGCCTGTCTGTACAGACCTTCAGGTCTCTATGCTTGATCCTAGGATTAAAGGCGTGTGTCACCATGCTTGGCTGTTCCCTAGTGTGTCCTAGAACACACAGAGACCCTGCCTGCCAAGTGACTCCCAGCTCCTAGCAATGACTCCCAAGGTCTCCAAAGAAGATATGGAACAATGATAAGAAAAAATGACAGAGACTATCCATTACCCAGATTGCTCCTGTAGTCTTCATATCACTGGCAGGACAGGTGCCAGGACAGCATCAATCTTGGCTGCCAGGCCCATAACTTAAAATTTTCCCTATGGGGGAGGAACTTGGGAAAGACTGACCTTATTTTGTCAGATTAAGGGTGTGTGCTACCACTGCCTGACTTCTATGTTTACTTAAAAATGGCTGGCCTTTTCTCCCTTGATCTCCAGGCATGCTTTATTTATTAACATACAAATAAAATATCACCACAGCTGATGAGCCCTGAACTTGCTGAAAGCTGATATGGACCAGTTCATTCGATATAAATGCCATCTCTTCAGCTGGTCAATAAAATGTTCCCTCCTTGTCTTTGACTAACATTCTGGCTTTCCAAGGCTCTGACAACAATGTTTCAGTGTCAGCAGGAAGTAATTACAGAAGAGAACACTTTGCCCTCCCCTGGAATGTTAGATCAAAAGGGAATTTCTTGTCATGGGGAGCCTGAGATAAAGTAATAACTGGTCTCCATTCTCATTTCCGAGTCCTTTCAGGATAAGGAACTCTGTCAGTCATCACAGGGCTTTTGACCCTTGTGCTTCTGCTAATTACTGTTGGCTCTTATGTCACTGATGTCTTAACTGAATGATGATTCGTGTCTGGGTACCACTAAACTGAGGATGCTAAGATCCCAATATCCACCCCTGAACCCATGACACACTTGCAGATGGCAAAACCCGAATAAGGGGAAGCTCACTTTGCCATTGATAATGGGAAAACTCTTATGTCCTGATCCAATTAGTCTCTAAAGTGATCTACTACCTTTGTGGTAAAGTCTTTTACCAAAAAGAAACATTTCCAAGATTGGAGATTATATACCACTCAAGGGGGGAATGAAAGGACCAAGCAGATGCCATAACAGACTGTCAGTCTTCTTTCAGAGATCAGGCCTCAAGCAAGCAGTTTCTGAGAGGGCTATGACATCCTTGCAGTAGCTCTGTTTCTGCACATACTCTGAATGCTCAAGGTTCAGCCAGTTGTTTACTGTCTGGGACCCCTCACCAACTTAGAGATATATGCAATGGTCAGTGTGAACATATGAGACCAGCCAGCCTTTATGGCAGCTCAAGGACAGAGCCTGGGATTTGTCCAGGCCTGCCCCCAAATGATAACTGTAACCCCCAATCAGTAAATTCAAAGGTAATATACCCCCACTCAATCATATGACACAAAGGTGGCCACTTGGGGTTTTTTCCTTTTAAATACCCCTCACTCTGACAGCTCAGGGTCATCCTCCTTCATCCACTGTGTCAAGTGTTGGACATGGACCAAGCCGGGGCTTGCTTGTTATCAATTAACTCCTGTGTGTTTTGCATCAGTTATCAGCTCTGTGGTAGTCTTTCTTGGGGGTCTCGCAATGTGGCCACAACACATTTTGTAGATCTTGTGTCAGTGATGAAATGAATTTCATTTGATCAGTGTATTCTACACAAAGCCCTTAACCCATCAGGACAAGAATTCTAACTAGCCTGTTTAAATAAGCTTGGTTGTCTATTAGTTTTTTTTTTAAACTTTGATGAAGGTATTTGCCTGAAGTGTAAATATTTATTATTTAAAGACAACATGCTGAAGAATTAAGTATCAGGAAAATCCAGTTGCATACTCTAAGCCTTCTATTTACAGAAAAACTTGGCAGAAGTGTTTGTTTGGACCCCTCCCCCTTCTATTTATATCCTATGCTCTTGTAAATGACTCAAAATACCCTAGGTTTAGAACAGTGGGCACCTGTTATGCAGTTTCTTGTCAAGCACATTTATTATGCAAATTATTACAGTGGCCCATTCTTCATCTGTTAGTTACATTTGATATAAAAGGGACAGTAGAAAAGGACTCAGGTGAGGTAGAAGAAAGCCAGAGTTGGTTTCTTCATCCATTTCATGTATGTTAGTGGTCACCTTCACTGCTGGGGTTACAAAGATATATTTCCCATCTCCTGGATAATTAGTCTAGAGAGGAACAAGGAATGTAATAAAAAGAGACCCCCCCCTCAGGTGAGCACAATTTTAATACCAGTTACTTGAATATAGACACACTGGTCTTTATTATGTTTTTTATATGTTTTCATGTATCTCAGACTGGCCCCGACCACATTGACAAGGATGACCTTGCACTTCTGATCTTATTGCTTCTATCCCCCAAGTGTTGGGTTATAGACACGTGCTCTGCTTATGCAGTATTGGGGATCGAATCCAGGACTTCGTGTATTCTAGGCAAACTACCAACTGGACTACATTCCAAGACACCTTCTCCTGTTTTTGAGACAACATCTCATGTTACTCAGGGTGGCCTTACACTCCCTATGTAGCTGAGATTGTCTTTAAACTTCTGACCCTTCTGCCTCCATCTTGCAAGTGCAGGGCTCACCAGCAGCCACTGTGACGTGTGCCTATATTCCAGCACTGAGGAGGTGGAGACAGGAAGTCATCATCACAGAAAGCTGGAGGCCAGGTCAACTATGTGAGACCATTTCTCAAGAGTTCCTGTCATCCTCCCCTCCCCTTCCCTCTTGGTTTACAGAATGTATTCAATGCTCTTGTATTTCCCAGGGCTAGTCATTATTCTGAAAGACCAAATGCTGTGATCTTGAACTCTGAAATCTAGAAAGGTTCAAATTCCTATGACTAAAATACTGGAAGATTACAATCATGAGAGCTGAAATCTCACCAAACCACAATTCTTGTGGGGGATTTAACAAGGCTACCTATTCAACAGACAGCTGTATTCTGAGAAGCAACTGGCAACAACAAAATTTACATGTATGTACATCATTTGTCCAGATGAGTCTCTGGTGCTGGTGATGCATAAGTTGAACCCCTCCTGCTCTTTGTTGGTGCTTTTGTAGGCATGCATCATTCATGGTTGATGTGGTTCTAAGGTATATGGTACTCTCATGCCTCCTCTTAGGACTTTCACTTTCTTCTAGATGTGAAGAATGCCAATATAGCCCAGTGGCTGGCATCTCCAGAGGCTGCTATTCCATACATTCCATTTTTATTCATTTGGGGTCACTGAAACTGTGGTAGCATCTCTTACTATGAGTGGGAACAGTCTTGCTTTGAAATACTGTATACCCCATAAATCTGATCTTAATTGTTGATGGTGGTAGTGGTAGCATTGTAAATGTCAGAAATGTCCCAGGGTTACTTTTGGATGCTCTCACTAGCCTTACAAATGAATATCTGCATTATTTTACAACTTAGCACACAGAAAACAAAATGATAGTTGCTGACTGTGGCACTCAAGGGTATAGTTTACATAAGATCAGAGACAAGTTTGGGTGGGATGTCTTTTCAAATGAGGGCTACATGGTAGTTACTCTACAGGAATGGGTTTCTTCTATTTTTTCCCTTTTTTGTTGTTAAAAAATATTTGCTTTGCCATTATTAGAGGACTTTTTAAAGGTAGATGTAAATAGTAGAATTTCAGGTTGTTCTTTTTTTTAATTAATTTTTTTTCCAAAAATTAATGCTTCTCTCATACCATACATCCTGACCACAGTTTCTCCTCCCTCTACTCGTCCCAGTCCCCTCTTCCCACCTCCCCTAGATCTGCTACTCCTCCATTGCCCTTCAGAAAAGAGCAGGCCTCCCAGGAATATCAACAGAGCAGTGCATAACAAGACACAATAAGACCAGGCACAAACTCTCATATGAGGGCTGAGCAAGGTAACCCAGTAAGAGGAAAATGGTCCTAAGAGCAGGTAAGAGAGTCAGTCACACCCACTCCCACAAAAACACCGAGCTAAACTATCATAATGTATGTGTAAAGGACCTAGCACAGACCCATGCAGGCTCTGTGGTTTCTGCTTCAGTCTCTGTGAGCCCCTATGAGCCCTGCTTAGTTGATTCTGTGGGCCTCATTCTTATGGTGTCCTTAGCTCCTCTGCCTCCTACAATTCTTCCTCCCTCATTCTATTAGGTTCCCTGAGCCCCAAGGGGAGGGACCCTATGGAGATCTGCAATTTAGGCTTTCTCTTTACAAAATGTTTGGCTGTGGGTCCCTGTATCTGCTCCCATCAGCTTCCAGCAGAAGCCTTTCTGATGACTAGGACTAGGTACTGCCCCCTGGGTACATACGGAAGCCTTTCTGATGACTAGGACTAGGTACTGCCCTCTGAGTATGTACGAATATCATGAGGGAGAAATGGGCTCATGCATGCTGCCCCAGGGTAGTTGGCCCTGGGCAGGATGGAAGAAGCTGAGGGTAGTTGAGCACTATTATGGTGAGCAAATGTATGGAGGGGCGTGGAAGGGAGACAGAGGCAGAAAGGTTCATGTCCTGTGGGAGAGAGTTGGATCTCTAGAGGCAAAGGTGGTGAGGAACTGGCTGATATGGGAGGCCTGCTTGCCATCTGGGGCCGTGGTGACATCTGGTCCTGGGCTGCTGCATGGCCATATCTGAATCTGTGGTTCAGCAGCATCTGCTGCCTGTGTTGGTTACCACTGAAAGCCATGAGGACGCCAGGTGTGGGCTGCCATATGTGGCCATGTTGGCGCCTGAGGGCCACTTCACTTCAGACCCTTGATCTGAGCGACCTGGACTGCCATCCAGGGCCATGGAGATGTCCAGGCTTGAGCTGTAACTAAGGACCATGCCTGGGGCCATGGCCCTACTGCAGCCAGGATCTGTGTTGATGTCAGTGGCTCCTGTTACCACCAAAGGCTGTGTAGATGCCAGAGATATAGGCTGACACAGGGGACCATATTCATGCTAGAGAGTCATGCTGCCATGGGGACCATACAAGTCAGGGAAGACTGAGGTGCCTCCTGGGGCCATAGCAGCATTTGGACCTGGCCTGGGCTATAGCTGGGGGCCATTGTGGCTGGAAAATTTCTCTCCAGCTCCCGCCAAGTCCCACCCACTTATAAAATAAACACACAGACTCTTATATTATTTAAACTGCTTGGCCATTAGCTCAGGCCTATCATTGTCTAGCTCTTACTCTTATATTTAGCCCATTTCTATTAATCTATCCTTTGCCATGTGGCTTGTGGCTTATCGGTACCTTACATCTTCCTTGTCCTGGCTGCGGCTCCAGCCGTCTCCCCCTCTGCCTTCCTGTTCCCTCCATTTTCTTCTCTGTTAGTTCTGCCTATACTTCCTGTCTGGCTACCGGCCAATCAGTGTTTATTTATACAGAGCGATATCCACAGTACTTCACCTTTTTTCTTTTTCAAAAAGGAAGGTTTTAACTTTAACATAGTAAAATTACATGTAAAAAAACAATTATCAAGCAAGAATTAGAGTTACAATATTAAAGAAGATATCCTATCTATCTTATATTTGTGAGTTTAAGGTTTTATATCTAACTTATCTTTTATCATAACTAAGGGAAATTGTAAGTATCTAGTCTTCAACCACATCAAAGACCTCAGAAGGATATAATACTACCTGAGAAATGGGAGAAGGATGCAAGCAACTTTTAGGAGTCTTGCAGGGTAGACAGAGACAGCTGACAGCCTGGACAGTCATCCAAAGTTCCTTTGTAAAGTTGGGGCATTTGTCTTTAGCCCACAGGCCTAGAGTCTCTCAGTCACTTTTCTCTGTGTCCTGTAGAATGTCTGGCAGTTTCCTCTGCAAAGCAGGAACCTGAAGGACCATTTTGTCAAGCAAAATTCAGTGGTCACCTTCCTATGGGTCCTGCATGTCCAGTTGATCAAGCAGTCCAGGCAAGAACAGTTTTTTGCCCAAATGGCTATTTTTGCCAAGGTGAAGATAAACTCCATATGGAGTGTCTTCAATGTCCATCCTCCTCTCTGAAGTAAATCGGTGCTTCCACGAGCAGACATGTCTCACTGTCCAGAAAGTCTAAATTTTTAAAATATTTTAAATGCCACATTCTGTAGGTCTTTGAAGTATTTGAAGATTACCTATCTATCTGAAATATATCTATGTATACCTAGAAGACTTAACTAACATGACTACAAATATGATTATCATAGATGACTAATTATTAATCTATTTTTTAGTTATCCATTACAATTTTAAATGAGTTACATAAACATAATACCTCAAACAAGAGTAGAAATATGAACACAGTATAACAAAATCAACTTTAAGTTTATATCAATAAACTAAAATTTATACCAATGTAAAACATTTTAAACAAGTTGTTACTCTTTAAAAGTAGGTTCATTAATCTACCCTTTTATCCTATCATCTCTATATCCTATATATCTATATCATATCCCCTTTTCTTTTTAGAAAGAGATTGCATTTATAATCAACCTGTTTTAAATAAAAATATTGGTTTTTCTCTGTCCCACACCAGACGGCTCTTCTGATTTGGGGCACAAAAATCTCTTAACCTTTTATTTTAGGAATATGCCTGGGTTTAGAGGGGGAGTGAGCCGATTCCATCTCCAAAGCCAGCTTCGTATATTTGGGAACTTGGGCATAGCTTCTCTTACTATTTCCTGCTGGAAAGGGGCACTGTATCTTATGGGGACACAAAGAAAATTTTAGGTTTATGGAGTAGTCCATGAGGGTGTATCGTCTGAGCCAGTTGCCTGGAACTGTTCTGGATGTTGGATCATCTGGGCCATGGTGTCATTGGAGACCTTTCAGTGGGTATTGGCTGGGCAAACCTGATGTATCTTAATCTGGAACAAATCCATAGCCTCTGTATTTCTGTGGAAACAAAAGCAGAGCCTCTTTTCCAAAGCAACATATCCTTATATCCAAATTTTGAAGTCAAGATACCTTTAAAATATGCATTTTGGCACAACTCAACAGCTATTACAATCAAATGTTTTTCCTCAGTTACGAATATCAAAGAGAACATAATCCAGATTCTCTGTGTGGTAGCCATCTTTATGTGGCTTATTTTTTATATTACCTTGAGCCTATTGCTTTAAACTGCAGCCTTCTAAGACTGAAACGGCACTGTGGCTGCTGGCTCCGCCCAATTTCAGCTTCCCAACATGGCGGTGGTACATTTTCTACCAGCTCTAGGAGCCATCAACTCTCAGAAATAGTAGGTCTATGCTTCTATCAAGGCAGCATATAGCCTAGAAACCTCTTTTTGTTTTGTACTAGCAAAGGCTAAATCCAACCCACAGCAGCAGCGTAACTTGCCACTTGTAGATGCCTCATTCCTGCCATACTGCAGGTCAAGTGCTAACCCATGTTTTGCAGCATCTAGCTGCCCGTATGAGACATGAAGCAGGAACCTGGTTTTGGCTCTGGTTAGAATTGGTTATTAAATATTTCCAGTTTTAAGGTGGAAACACAAGCCATTGGGTGCCATTTATAGCTGGAGAGCTTCTCTCCAGCTCCCACCAAGTCTCGCCAGTCCTGGAGCCCACTTATAAAATAAACACACAGACTCTTACATTATTTAAACTGCTTGACCATTAGCTCAGGCCTATCATTGTCTAGCTCTTACTCTTATATTTAGCCCATTTCTATTGATCTATATTTTGCCACGTGGCTCGTGGCTTATTGGTACCTTACATCTTCCTTGTCCTGGCAGAGGCTCCAGCCATCTCCCCCTCTGCCTTCCTGTTCCCTCAATTCTCCTCTCTGTTAGTCCCACCTATATTTCCTGTCTGGCTACTGGCCAATTAGTTTTTATTTATACAGAGTGATCTCCACAGCAGGCCATATCTGTGTTCATGGCCCTACCGCAGCCAGGGCCTGTGCTGATATCCATGGCTCCTTGTACCACTGAAGGCCGTGTGGATACACGAGGACTGGGCCACCACTTGGGGCCATGTTCTTGTGTAAGGGTCACTTTGCATTGGGGGTGATGCTGTTCTGTTCAATCACCTGGGGCCATGGTGACTTTGGGCCCCGAGAGGCTGCTGAGGACCATGTCTCAATCTGTGGTTTATCACAGCTGGAACCTATGTTGATGTTAGTGGCCTGCATTCCCACCAAAGGCCACAGGGATGACTGGCTTCTGGATTGTCACCTATGACCATGTTGGTGTCTGAGGGATGTGTAATTATCAGGGCCATGTGACCTGAGTGGTCTGCACTGATATCCATGGCCATGGAATCATCTGGGCCCAGACTGCTGCCAAGGGCCATGTCTGGGTCCATGGTCCCACTGTAGCCAGGGTTCATGTCGATGTCTGTGGCTCAGGTAACTGCCAAAGGCAGTGCAGATGCCCAGGGTCTGGGCATATACCTGAGGCCATCTTGGTACCCGAGGACCATATTGCTGTTGGGGCCATGTAGATTGGAGTGGCCTGCAATGCCACCTGGGGCGATGTTGACTTCTGGGCTTGAGCTGTGGTGGGGACCATGTCTGGGTCCAAAGCCCTTCTGCAGCCAGGGTCTGTGTTGAGGTCTGTGATTCCTGTTGCCCTCAGGGGCCATGTGACTTCTGAGGGTCTCTGTTGTAGAGCTTGAAATAAGGGATAGTGATGGCTTTAACAATGCTGGGTTTTTTTTTGTTTTTACATATGAAGTTTAATATTGTACTTTCCATGACTATAAGGAAACAGTTTTGGGATTTTTGTGGGGATTGCATTGAATCTGTAGTTTGCTTTTGGTAGAATGGCCATTTTTGCTGTGTTGATTCTACATATCCATGAGCATGGCAGATCTTTCCATCTTCTGACCGCTTCTTCAGTTTCTCTCTTCAAAGACTTGAAGTTCTTGTCATACAGGTCTTTCACTTGCTTGGTTAGAGTTACATTGAAATATTTTATATTATTTGTGCCTATTGTGAAGGGTGTTGCTTCCCTGATTCCTTTCTCAGACCATTTGTTATTTGTATATATGAGGGCTACTGATATTTTTTTGTTAATCTTGTATCTAACCACTTCATTAAGGGTGTTATAAGCTGTAAGAGTTCCTTGTAGAATTGATAAGGTCATTTATGTATACTATCATATCATCTACAAATAGTGATACTTTGAGTTATTCCTTTTCAATTTTTATCCCCTTGATCTCCTTTCAGTTTTCTCATTGCTCTGGCTAGAACTTCAAGTACTATGTTAAATAGAAGTGAAGAGAGTGGTCAACCTTGTCTTTTCCTGAGTTTAGTGGAATTGCTTTGACTTTTCTCTTCATTTAATTTGAGGTTGGCTATAGGCTTGCTGTATATTGCCTTTATTATATTTAGGTATGATCCTTGTATCCTTGATCACTCCAAGACTTTTATCATGAAAAGGTATTGGATTTTGTCAAGGACTTTTTTCAGCATCTAAAGAGATGATTATGTAATTTTTTTTCTTTCAGTTTGTTTATATGGTGGATTACATTGACAGATTTTCATATGTTGAACCATCTTTGCATTTCTGGGATTAAGCCTACTTGATCATAGTGGATGATTATTTAAATGTATTCTTGGATTCAGTCTTTGAGTATTTATTGAGTATTTTTCCATCAATGTTCATGGGGGAAGTTGTTATGTACTCTTTTTTTGTTGAGTCTTTGTGTGGTTTAGGTATCACAGTGACAGTGGCCTCATAAAATGAATTTGGCAATGTTCCTTCTGTTTCTATTTTGTGAAAAAATTTGAGGAGTATTGGTATTAGCTCTTCTTTGAAGGCCTGGTTTCCTGGGCTCTTTTTGGTTTTGAAAACTTTTAATAACTGCTTCTATTTCCTTAGGAGTTTTATGTTTATTTAAATAGTTTACCTGATCTTAATTTAACTTTGGCATGTGGTATCTATCAAGAAACATGTCTATTTCTTTTAGATTTTTTCAATTCTGTGGAGTATAGGATTTTGAAATATGACCTAATGATTCTTTGGATTTTCTCAGTGTCTGTTGTTATGTCCCCCTTTTTTTCTGATTTTGTTAATATGGCTATTTTCTCTCTGCCTTTTAGGTAGTTTGGATAAGTACTTGTCTATCTTGTTGATTTTCTCTGAGAACCAAATCTCTGTTTCTTTTTTATTCTTTTTTGGTTTTTCAAGCAACTCTCTGTTTCATTCAGTCTTTATATTGTACTCTTTGTTTCTAATTTATTGATTCCAGCCCTCATTTTGATTATTTCATGACATCTACTCCTCTTGAATATTTTTTTTATTCTAAAGCTTTCCAGTGTGCTGTAAAGTTGTGAGTATGAGATCTTTGCAATTACTTTATGAAGGTGCTTAGAGTTATGAACTTTCCTCTTAGCACCATGTCTCATAATTTGGGTATGTTGTGCATTCAGTTTCATTGAATTCTAGAAGGTTTTTAATTTAATTTAATTTCTTTCTTATTTCTGCCTTGACCCAGTAGTCATTCAGTAGAGAGTTGTTCATTTCCCATGAGTTTTTAGACCTTCTGCTGTTTTTGTTGTTGAAATCCAGCTTTTATCTGTGGTGATCTGATAGGATACAGGGGGTCATTTCAATTTTATTGTATATGTTGAGACATGCTTTGTGACCAAGAATGTGGTCAATTTTGGAAAAGGTTCTGTGAGATGCTGAGAAGGTATATTCTTTTGTGTTTGGGTGAAATGTTCTGTAGATGTCTTCTAGACCCTCGTGGTTTATAATCTCTATTAACACCAGCATTTCTCTGTTTGGCTTTTATCTAGATGACCTGTCTGTTAGTGAGCATGTGGTATTGAGGTCTCTCATTGATGATTTGTGGGGTTCTGTGTGATTCAAGTTTTAGTAATGTTTCTTTTTTTTCTTTCTTTCTTTTCTTTTTCTCTTTCTTTCTTTCTTTCTTTCTTTCTTTTTTTTTTTCCAAGGGTGCCCTTGTGTTTGGTGCATAGATATTCAGAATTGAGACATTTTCTTGGTAGATTTTTCCTTTGCTGAGTATTAAGTGTCCTTCCCCATCTCTTTAATAAATTTTGGATGGAAGTCTATTTTGTTGGATATTAGAATGGCTATACCAGCTTGCTTCTTGGGTCCATTTTCTTTTCTTTTTTTTTTCCGAGACAGGGTTTCTCTGTGTAGTTTTGCCCCTTTCCTGGGACTCACTTGGTAGCCCAGGCTGGCCTCGACCTCACAGAGATCCGCCTGCCTCTGCCGAGTGCTGGGATTAAAGGCGTGTGCCACCACCGCCCAGCTTATTGGGTCCATTTTCATAGAAAATCTTTTTTCCAACCATTTGCTCTTAGTCAGTGTTTATTTTGGGTGTTGAAGTGTGTTCCTTTTTTCTTTCTTTCTTTTTAGATTTATTTATTATGTATGCGGTACTCTGTCCTTATGTATGTCTGCATGCCAGAAGAGGGCACCAGATCTCATTACAGATGGTTGTGAGCCACCATGTGGTTGCTGGAAATTGAACTCCAGACCTCTGGAAGAAGAGTCAGTGCTCTTAACCACTGAGCCATCTCCCTAGCCTGAGGTGTGTTTCTTTTATGCAGCAGAAGAATGGATCCTGTTTTTGCATCCATTCTGTTAGCCTGTGTCTTTTTATTTAGAAACTGAGTCCATTGAAATTGAAATATATTAATGACTAATCTTTGTTAATTCCTGTTATTTTGCTGTAGTTGGTAGTGTGTGTGTGTGTGTGTGTGTGTGTGTGTGTGTGTGTATGTGTGTGTTTTGTGTGTGAGCATGTGCATGCTTCCTTTCTTTTGGTTTTGCTTGTGTGAGATTATTTCCTGTGTTTTCATGGGTATAGTTAGCCTCCTTGGGATGGAATTTTCTTTCTAGTACTTTCTCTAGGGCTGATTTTGTGGATATTGTTTAAATTTGACTCTGTCATGGAATATCTTGTTTTTTTTGCATCTATAGTTATTGCAAGTTTTGCTTTGTATAGTCATCTGGACTGGCATCTGTGATCTGTTAGAGTCTGCAGCACACCTGTTCCTTCCCTTCTGGCTTTCAGAGTCTCCCTTGAGAAATTGGATATAATTCTAATAGGTCTTCCTTTTTATGTTGCTTGGCCTTTTCCCCGTGAAGCTTTAAACATTCTTTCTTTGTTCTGTATGTTTAGTGTTTTAATTATTATGTGGTGAGGGAACTTTTTTTCTGGTCCAATATTTTTGGTGTTCTGTAAGTTTCTTGTACCTTTATAGGCATGTCCTTCTTAAGGTTAGGGAAGTTTTCTTCTATGATTTTGTCAAAAATATTCTCTGGACCTTTGAGTTGGAATTCTCCTTCTATTACTATTATTCTTATATTTGATCCTATCATACTGTCCCAGATTTCCTGTATGTTTTGTGTCATAAATTTTTTAGGCTTAACATTTTCTTTGGCTGATGCATCCATTTTTTCTATCGTGTCTTCATGGCTGAGATGCTCTCCTTTATCTCTTGTATTCTGTTGGTCATGCTTGCATATGTAGTTCCTGTTCAGCTACTTAGATTTTCCATTTCTAGAATTCCATCAGTTTTTGTTTTCTTTATTGCTTCTATTTTCATGTTTAGGTCTGGAGCACTTTTATTAGTTTCTGTCAACTGTTTGTTTTTCTGTGTTTTCTTGACATTCTTTAAGAGATTTATTGATTTCCTCCAATTTTTTGGTTGTATTTTCCTCAATTTCTTTAAGAGATTCATTAATTTCCTCTTTAAGAGCCTGTATCATTTTCATAAAATTGGTTTTAAGGTAATTTTTCTTGTACTTCTGCTCTGTTGAAATATTCAGGGCTTGCTGTAGGAGGATAACTGTGCTCTGGTAGTGCTATTGCCCTGGCTGTTGTTGACTGTGTTCTTATGATGGCCTTTACGCATAAGGCTATAAGTTTAGTCACTGATTTCTGAGTTAATCTTTTTTGGATGGGTGTTTTGTCCCTTGGTTTCTGTCTCCTCTCTTGTCTTCTGGCTGGTATGGCATGTGGTTGAGCAGAGGGTCTTCATCTGAGTTGGGGACTGGGACCTACTGATGAGGAAGGATGGGAAGGTGGCAGGATGTGGGCTCACTGAGAGAGCTTAGTAGGCCCATAAGTGAGTAACCTACCTGAAGTTTTGGCAGCAAAAACAGCACATGGTTGAGCAGGGATCTCTGTCCCACTTGATTTGTTTGTAACTGGTAACATGATTGTTAGAACACTGATTTTCACTTTCATAGGCTTTGACTGGAAGACTATGTACATACTGGTAGAGTTTATGAAGTTACTGGTAATAACACAATTTTGTTTTTTAAATGTGACTATGTAGCTATCTTTAAACTGTATTTCTCATTGAGTGATTTGAAACAATGTGAAAACAAAATCATTCAAGTTCAGGTGATGATGGTGACTTTATTTTTGAGGGTGATTATACTAAAAATATATGGAGATTATAATTAACTGTGGAGGGCAAGGTGACTAATGAACATGGTATAGTGAGAGGGTCATGCTTGTAGGCTTTTATTTTGAAGTTTATTTTTCTCCTGATGATAATAGAAAGTAGAAGCATTTTCCTCTGAATAGTATTGAGACTAAAAAAATAAAAAGGGAAAACAGGTTTCTGAGTTAAACTTCCAGTCACACAATTAAATTTTTGCTGTTATGACTTTGATTAGATAAACTTCTTCATGTATCCTGCCAAATTACTTACCCATAAAACGTGGATAAAATGCAGTTTCAGAGGATGACTGTGAGTCTTGTACTAAATCAGCAGTTCTCAACCTATGGTCTGCAATGCCTTAGGCAAGTCTCTATCTACACAAATATTTATTTTACAATTAATAAGAGTAGTAAAATTAATGTTATGAAGCAGCAACAAAAATAATTTTATGATTGGGTGTCAGCAGAAATAGGAATATTGAGAGCCAGAGAAAAAAGTCTGAGTAGGCTTGGTGCTTGTAGCATATACAGGGATGGCTCTTTTAAGAGCACTTGCTACAGAGCTATAATGGGGTTTATAACCTGCAGACAGTGCACTACTTAGTGGTGGGAGACTAGGTAGAAGTAGAAGCATCTATCCGTGCTAGTGCAGATAGACTGGCTCCAGGCTGGGCCCACTTGCATGAGGCTCTGCTCTCACCAACCCAAAATGGGCAGAGCCAGCTGCCAGGTCATATGCTAGCAGTGGAAGGCCTAGCCACAGCTTAGCAGTTTAAGATTTGTCTTACATGGTCAGAAAGTCCTGCAGGTGCTCAGTAAAGACAGATGTAGATGAGAGAAAAATTCTAAACAGGTTATAGTGCATTTACAAAATGTGTGTATGCTTAAAAAAGAAAAGAAAATGGGTACAGTCATAGAAAAATAGTTTATAAATAAAGAAATAAAGTCTTTAAAGAGAGAATAAAATAATATAAAAAAGGATAAGCCATATAAAGATGGAAAATACACAGGGAGTCTGGATCCTGTATGATGTCTTGTTGACTTTTAAGTTTTTGATTACTGATGAGCAAATAACAGCTGCTGAGGGACATGGGATTATAAGAGAGATTGCTGAATTAAAAACAGATACTTTAGGAATGACTTAACTTTAAAATGAAAATCAGAAAATGTATTGCTTTGGAGAAGAGGTTATGCTTTTGTTTCCACAGAAAATGAAAGTCTGTGAATTCATTCAAGGTTTATAGAGACTGAGTTTGATCAGGGAGAGAGACCCTCTGAAAATTATGGCTATAGACATAAAGAAATAAACCTAGGAAAACTACAAACTGTAGTTGGTTTTTCATCCTTTACTCTTTTGGCTCTTTGTTCTTTGGGGGGGCCTACTATCCAGCTCCCAAATAAATTACACAGTCTTATTTATATAAGTCTTATTCTTACTTATGAATGCCTAGCCTTAGTTTGGCTTATTTCTAGCCAGCTTTTCTTAACTTAAATTATTCTGTCTATCTTTTGCCTCTAGGCTTCTACTTTTCTCTATTTCTGTATATCTCTACTTTACTTCTTACTCTGTGGCTTGCTGTGTAGCTGTGTGGCTGTGTGGCTGGCCCCCTCTTTCTTCTCTGGCACCTCTATTCTTTATCTCCCTAGATTTCTCCTTCTATTTATTTTCTCTGCCTGACAGCCACACCTATCCTTTCTCCTGCCTTACTATTGGTCATTCAGCTTTTTATTAGATCAATCAGGTGTTTTAGACAGTCAAAGTAACACAGCTTCACAGAGTTTAACAAATGCAACATAAAACAATGCAACACATCTTTGCATCATAAACAGTTATTCCACAGCATAAACAAATGGAACACATCTTCAACTAGTATTCTACAACACAGGTGACATAGATTTTACCTGATTAAACATAAAACAAAAAATCATCTTTGGCTGGTACACATACAACACACACTCTGTACTTTGTTAATGCAGATATATACATGTTACCTTTAAAAGTTTGTGTATTTTCAGAGCAAGAGGACTAGACATCAATGAAAATGGGTGGCCCAGGTGATCCAGGCTGTCAGAGTACATCTGCTGTATTTTTCTCAGATTTATACATCCAGAACAGCTTCAAGGCTACTGGCTGAGATGGCCAAGCCTCATAGACTATTCCAGCTGGGACTGCAGATAAGACTTATAGTTTCTCTTTGCACAGAGATCAAACAATAAATATTACATCTAGCTCTCTCAAGACTTGATCATTATCTTAATTTTCTCAGGGCCTCCCAAAGATGCCATAATGCCCAGACAACAGGAAGCTGTCTAGGGAATATGACACCCACATTCCCAAAAGATGGGGTGGGTGGTTTTTGGTTGTTCAATAGATTTTGGATGTTTGTCATCATTTAGGGGGTTGGTTATGTTACTGGTCATGTTTAGAGAGAAGACTAAAAAAAGGAGATTTGATTCAGGGATCTCTTTCTAAAGGGAAAAAGGAAGATATAGTATAGAAATGATGGGATAAAAGTGCTGTGGAATAATCCTTTTGTACAATGTACAGATTTGTCACTCGAATTGGTTTAATAAAACACTGATTTTCCAATAGCTAGGCAGGAAATCTAGGTAGGGCTGCCAAACTAAGAATGCTGGGAAGAGGAAGGTCAGAGTCAGGAGTTACCAGCCAAATGAGGAAGCAAGATGAGAATGTTGTATTGAGAAATGATACCACCATACCATGTGACTAAACATAACTAAGGATTATGGGTTAATTTAAGTGAAAGAGCTAGGTAGTAATAAGCCTGAGCTACCAGCTAAGCATTTATAAGTAATATTAAGCCTCTGAGTCAATTATTTGGGAAGTAGCTGCTGGGTATTTGGAAGTTACTGATGGGACAGAAACTTCCACTTATGTAAAAGTATGGATTGTTGAGTCTACTTTTGAACAACCACTAGTCTGGAATATTTTACATTGGTATAGATTTTTGTATATAGATACAAATTTAAAGATATTTTTGTTATACTGTATGTATGTTTCTATTCTTGCTTAAGGTATTATACCTTGCAGCTTATTGAAAAAGGTAATGTAAAGTTTTAGTCCTTGATAGCTATTTAGCATAATGAAGAAGACAGGTTAATTAATAGTTAGTCATTTATAACAATCAAATTTATAGTCATGTTATGTGTGTTTACAAGGCCATACAGAGATAAATTTTCGATAGGTAATCTTCAAACACTTCAAAGACCTATAGAATATGGCATTTAAAATGTTATAATAACATAAGACTTTTCATGACAGTGAGACACACCTACTCCTGACAGCGCCAATCTACTTTATAAAAGGATGATGGGCATTAAAGAACCTCCATATGGAGTTTACTTTCATTTTTGGCAATGTTAGTCACTGGGCAAAGAAACTGCCCTTTCCTCAACTACTGACAGAATGCTGTCCAAATTGGACAAGCAGGACACAAAAGAGACAACTGCCAAATTTTTTCAGGACAAGGTAGAACAGTCTTTCAAAATTCCCGATTCACACAAAAGTCTGTCAGATATTTTAGGCTTGTAAAATGACGATAGATGCGCCAACATTACAGAGGAACCTTGGGGTGACTGTCCACGCAGTCAGCTGTTTCTGTCATTTCTTATAGTTTTGGAAGTTGCTTGCTCTGCACATCCTGTTTACTCAGGTAATATTATATCCTTTTGGGTCTTTGAGGGGGTTGCAGACTAGATAGTTATAGTTACAGTTTCACTTAGTTATGATAGAAAGTAAATTAGGTACAAAACTTTGGACTTATCAAAATAGGATAGATAATAGAATAGTTTCTCTGAATATGCCAAATACAAATGGACTGAACATTGTGAATATAATTCTTCTCTTTCTTTCTTTCTTTCTTTCTTTCTTTCTTTCTTTCTTTCTTTCTTTCTTTCTTTCTTTCTTTCTTTCTTTCTTTCTTCCTTCCTTCCTTCCTTCCTTCCTTCCTTCCTTTCTTTCTTTCTTTCTTTCTTTCTTTCTTTCTTTCTTTCTTTCTTTCTTTCTTTCTCTCTCTCTCTCCTTCCTTCCTTCCTTCCTTCCTTCCTTCCTTCCTTCCTTCCTTCCTTCCTTCCTTCTTCATTTATTTTCCTGAAACAGGCTTTCTCTATGTAACAGCTCTGGCTGTCATGGAACTCATTCTGTAGACCAGGCTGGCCTTGGTCTCACAAGTATCTGCCTGCCTCTGCTTCCCAAGTGCTGGAATTAAAGGTGTGCACCATCACCACCCAGGGCAAATGTAATTCTTACCTAATAATTATTATTAGGTAAGAATTAAACCAACCACTGTGGTTGGTTTAATAAAGAGCTAAATAACCAATAGCTAGGCAGGAAGAGTTTAGATGGGACTTCGATGGATAGAGAGAACACAGAGAGGAAGAAAAGTGGGCTTGCCAGCTGGACACAGAGGAAGCCGGACATATAGGAGGAGAGGTAAAAGCCACAAGTCACGTGGCAGAACATAGATGAATAGAAATGGGTTAACTTAAGTTATAAGAGCTAGTTAGAAACAAACCTAAGTTAAGGCCAAGATTTCATATTTAATATTATGTCTTTATATCATGTGGGGGATGGAGGTCCAAAAAAGCCTGCTACACTTTTCCAGTCATATCCTGTCTCCTGGCTCTTGCTGTCTTCTCCAAACTACTGTCTCTCACCTTCCTTTGGACATTATATTTTCATTGGGAAACCTCCTTGCATTCTGAATAAAATTACTCTTAACGTTCATCAGAATGTGTCACTCTTTTGCACCCTCAGTGGTAAACTTTAAGGCTTCAATGACCAGAGTTGTACAGAGAGTCTATTAAAAATTTTTCTTTAGAATTTTGTGCTGCACAAAAGAATAGGACACTGTGTAAAGATTGAGCATTTATAACTGCCTTGAAAACATATTTAAAATTACATATGAAACAAAACGTATGTGAGCTGTGTGGTTTTATTTTTAATTATCTGTTTTTAAGTAAACATTCTACTAAGATTTCAAGAAATAAAATCTCATACCTTATAAATGAATAAATGAAGCATGGTAAAATCAGATGATATAGTTCATATGAGAAATGGGGTGAGATAATTTAAATAGAAAGTATATGTAGTCTTGTAAAACAAGTATTGCACTTCCATATGACACCAAAATCTCCAGAGTATTATAAGCAAGCAAGTTTTAAAATTCTAAAATGCACTTTATTATATTATCTTAGCTTTATGCCCAAACCTTAATGTATTTATATTCCTTTTTGTTTTATTAATCCACTGAAGTAGCTTTCAGCTCATTCTCACAACCCCAAATGGCTCACAGATACTGTCTCCTCATAGAGAGAAGAATAAGTTTATATTTTGTGATGTGGCTACATTATCTTTAGTGAAGGTAGTTTTTATTGTATTAAAAAACTTCTTACTTTATGTAACAAACCAACGTCAAAATTGATAAAGCAGCTGCACAAATAATAAATGATATGTAGAAAAGTAGGTCACTTGGCATTAATTCACAGAGAAAATAAGTTTGTTCTGGCACAGGTCTGAGAGGTGTAATTAGTGTTAGTCACTTCTTCCTTTCTGGAAGGTGTTGTGACTGATGGCTGTCTTCCCTTTCCTCCCTGGCTGCCTGGAATCTTGTGTCAGCAAATACTGAAAAAGCAAATGAAAGAGGTGCTTTAGCAGCTCTGAGAGATGCAGCCAGGTGAAGGTCTGTAGTTAATGGTAGCTGAGTGTCTGCATCTCCTCACAAAGATGGGCCAGTAAAAGGGTGGCATGTATCCTAGTTCTTCCACCCAGAGTAGGAGATCTGCCGCCTTCTCTCTTCATCAAGGGAAGTACATCTCAAATATAAAATTGGAAGGGACAGCTTGACTATGACACTCGCTGGTTTGTGGCTGGCATTTGCAAGTCTCAGGACAACTGCTACTGTGAGTTCCATTAGAACTCTTCTCTAGGAAGGTGTCTGTGGCCTCGAACAACTGCTCCTGGGGAATCATGATAGAGGTGGGAAAGTATTTCTTCAATCTAGGGGAAATTCTGATATGTGAATCAGTGTCTACAGGGCAGAGGTTTCAAACTCACAGTTCTATTTTGAATAGGTTAGACATTTTGCATATTATTATAAAATGTTTTGAGTTATTCTTCAACACTTAAAAAACAGGAAATCTCACATTGAGATTGTCTAAGTTCCTGAATTTTCCTACCAAATCAGTGAATTAACAGTGGGCCTGGTATCCCTCTGACAACTGGCTGGAGCTGAGCAGCAATAGTCCTTGAATTTGGCACCTGAGAGTCTCCCAACACTCTGCAGCAACAGTCCTTACCAAACCTACACTCACAAATCTTCACTGCAGCCTGTGCTGGTGTGCTACTGCTGCCTTCATTTCCGTCATTTATTTTCATCTTTTAGATCAGTGATTGCAAAGTGGGAATGTATTGGAACACTGGAGATTCTGTGGGTCTCTGCCGCAACCAATTTTATTAATTTGTCTGGAGTGGAGGTGTGTGTGTGTGTGTGTGTGTGTGTGTGTGTGTGTGTGTGTGTGTTGTATAGGTCAGAAGACAACCTCAAGTGCCACCTATTTTCTTGTTTCTGAGACAGGATATCTCACTCAAACTGAATAGGCTAGACTGTATATAGACAGTGTTAGCCTTAAAAGCATGCAATACCATGTCTGGTATTTATAGTGGGTTAGTCTTTTTTTAAAAAAAATTATTGATTCTTTGTTGATTTCACACCATGCAATCTGATCCCATTATCTCCTCATCCCCTTGCATCTGCTTTCTGCCTTTGCAACCTCCCCTCTTCTGAAGCTCCCAAATTTAAAAGAAAAACACAAACCCAAACAAAACAAAGAAACAAAACAAAAACAAAATCACAAAAACAAACCAACAAACAAAAAACAGACCCCCCCCCCAAAAAAAAATGAGAAGAATCTTGTCATGGAAGCTGCGGTGTGGTCCATTGAGTCAAACAGTGTACTCTTTAGTTAATTCATCTTTACTTGCCATAAGTGTTCATTGCCATGAGTCACTGGTCTGGCTCAAGGCCTCTGACTTCTGCTATACTACCAATACTGGGCTCTCACTGGGCTCCTTTAGATATCCTGTTGCTGTCCTGTGCCGTGGAGATCTGGCAGTTTGGTTTGTATAGGTTCGTCCCCTTCACATGCTCCAACAGTTCACAGGTAAGATGGACATTGGGGTGGGCCACCTCATTGCCCTGGTTCTGGGCCTAGCTAGTAAGTAGCTGGACTGGTCAGCCCATCAGCTTTCCCTCATTGTCACTACCCAGGAGACCTCTCAGGACACTGGGGCCCAGCTCCAGTGTGCTCCCCAGGTGGGGTGCACTGCAGGGGTGGGGGGCAGTGCTAGTGCTTTCACTCTCCCATGGGACACTGGGGCAGCTCTCTTGTCTGCCACCAATACAAAACAATTAGTGTGCTCTGGCCTGGGGAAGACGGCTTCTCCCACTCTTAGCATTCCTTTGTCTCCTATAGTTCTTTGTGCAGGGGTGAAGTCTCCTGAACTTTCCCCCTTCCATATTAGTGTGTCCGCTGGTGTTGTCCTTGTTCAGGTCATGTTTAGGCAGTCATGTTTGTGAGCCTTTTTGGGTGAAGCTTCTGACATTCTAGGAGACACACTCTCACAGTAAACTTTCATCCTCTGCCTCTTGCAATCTTCCTGCCACACTTCTGCAATGGTCTCTGAGCCTTAGGTACAGAAGTTGTGTTGGGACTGGGCTTTACAACTCTGCATTTTTATTGGTTGTGGTTTTCTGTAATCGTCTCAGTCTGTTGCTAAGAGAAGTTTCTATGATGGGATGAGGGCCACACTTATCTGTGAGTATAAGGACAAGTATTGAGAAGTTAGTTAGGGATTATGCTGGTTTTAGTAAAATTGTGCTTACAGTTTCTCCTCTACGATCCATGGCTCCATTTGCCCCAGGTAGTTGTCTATGTTTCCAATACCAGGCATGATTTCCCTCTTGTTGAGTGGTTCTTAAGTCCAGTTGAAGAGCTATTGATTACTGACAAAGTATTGGTACCAGCACTGAAACCTCAAGTTTATTGTGGCGTGGCTGATCATTGTGGTTTGTAGGTGACTGATCACATTCATAGATGGTTCCCGTATGAGTCCTTGCTCCCCTCCTTATGATCTCTGCCAAGGAAATTGAAAGTCCCTTGCCTCTTCCCAGCCTGGTCTACATAGTGAGTTCTAGGCCAACCAAAACTCATAGTGAGATTCTGTCTCTAAAATGAAACATAACAAAGACAAAGATCACCAAACAGGATAGATTTATTTTTCTCTTCATTTAAATTCCTGGTGTTTTTGGTTTCAGTGGGGGCTTATGAGATTCAGCCTGTGCTGTTGGCCAGTGCTGGGTAGCGTCCAGTTTTTAAACCATTGATAGATGTCAAGGACACACCCCTCCTGTTTGAATTTCCCCTCTTACAAGGCAGGGGGAGGCTATTGTCTGATACCCATGATCTTCTTCTGTCTGTGTCTGTCTCTTGTATTGTACAAAGTGGGGACTTTTTGAGTGGCAAAAGAAGATCCATCTGTAGAGTGTGCATGCCATGAGAACATCCTTTGTAATGCCCATAAAGAGACAGGATGTCAATTTAAAGCCTCATCTGTCACAAGCATTTTCAATCTTGTCATGATTTATGAAATACTATAAATTGCAATCACTTTGGACCATAATATCCTGGCAGTTACTTCAATAGCCAGACTTTCATCCAACAATGTGATCTATAGGCAGAATAAAAGTTTCAGAGAGGGAGAGTCATTTAATAGGCAGAGCCATTATCTGGTACTCACAAGGGAAAGTTTTCTCAAAGATGTATGTTTCATCACTACCCACAGACCCTGATTCTTGAGCAGACCTGCAGAGGCAGAAGTGCTGGCTTGCAGTTTTCTGGGCATCTTGGGAGTCAGTTCAAGGAGGATATGTAAAAATTTACAAGTGGGAGGATAGAAGTTTTCCTTTGCAACCAACTATCCAAGCTTCTTTATGCTGTTATTTAAGTTTTCTCCTGCAGGAAGACACGAGCAGTTCTGTGAGAAAAGACAGTTCTGACAATCAGTCAGGAGGGCTAGTCTGATATGAGGTGGACTGGCAAATTTAGGATGATGAAAATGAGGAGTGGGAGAGAAGAAAAGAGAAAGGAGAAAAGAAGAGAGGGAGGAAAGCAGGAGGGGGAAAGACTATTACTGGAGGCTCGGTCTGGTTGGTTTTTCTTGTACTTTGATAGCAACATGTAGTGACTTTTCCAATGTTGCCATGTTGGATTCTTTTTTTCTTTTTTGAGATAGAGTCCCAATACATATCTCTGGCTGACCTAGAACGTACTATGTAGACTAAGCTGACCTTGAGCTCACAGAGACCCTTCTGCCTTTGCTTCCTAAGTTCTGGGATTTAAAGTATGTACCCCATACCTGGCTCTTTTTTCTTCTTTTGAAACAGTGTGTAATGTAGTTCAGCCCAGCCTCAACTTGATATGTAGGAAAAGTCTCCTTGGACTCCTGATTTTTCTGCCTCTATCTCCTGAGTCCTGGGATAACATGAATATGCCAGCATCCCCAGTATATAGTGCTGGAATCAAAACAGAGCTTCATGAGTGCTAGACAAGTACTCTACCAACTGAGCAACATCTACAGAACTTGACGTGGATTCTCTGAACAAGTTTAACATTTAAGATTCCATAACTGTTCTTTTGTCAGGGACTTACCATCACCTTCAATCTGATGCCACCAGATTCTAGAAAATTCACCTTAGTAATATTTCTAGTGTAGTCATCAGTTCAGTGAATAAAGACTGTAGACTAGAGCTTTATTTTATTATATTTTTAAAAATTTAAGTTTTTAAATTTAAAATACAATTATATCATTTTTCTTTCTCTTTCATACCTCCAGCCCTTCCATGAACTTCTGCCCTTGCTGCTTCTCAAATTTATGGCCTCTGGCCTATTTTTCTTTAATAATTGTTACAGATATATTCCTAAATATATAACTGTGACAAGCTCAGTTCATATAATGTTACTTTTGGTGATTTCAGGGCTGACAATTTGGTATAAAATCACCAAGTCGGTGACTCTTCCCTGGGGAAGACTGTTTTGTGCTCTCAGCATTCCTTATTTCTTCGTCTAGGTTTGGGGCCCTCTGAGATTTTCTCTTCCATGCTTCTATACATGGTGTCTTTCTTGCTCAGGTCTGGTTAGGCAGCCATGCTGTTGAGACTTCACGTGTGCAGCTTCTCTGTCCTGTCAAGGAAAGGCAAGCTTACAGTGAACTTCCCACTTCTCTGGCCCTTGCGTCTCTTCATCCTGTTTCATGCTGTTCCCTGAGCCTTAGGTGTATGAGTTGTGCTGCAGATGGATCAGTTGTGGCTGTGCACTGCAAATCACTTATTCTCTACATTTTGATTGGCTGTATTTTTCTGTAATGGCCTCTGTTTGTTGCTAAGAGATGTTTCTTTTTTGAGGGAACAGAGTAACAGTTAAGGACAAACATTTAGAATGTAATTAGAAATTATGCTGTTTTAGTAAAGTAGATGTTTTAAGTTCTCCTTCAAAATCCATAACCTCACTAGCCTCAGTAGTTGCCTAAGTTTCCAGTATCAGGTGTGATTTTTCTTCTTGTTGAGTGAGCCTTAAGTCAAGTTAGAGAGCTATTGGAAAACACGGAGATATGAGCACCACTGTTGCACTCTTAGGATTATTGTGCCACATTTGTCACTATTACAGTTCATAGGTATCATAGCTGGGTAAGATGATTGATTGTTTTCCTCCCATGGAAGCTTGCATGGAGCTTTCTGGTACCATGAAAGCAAGTACTCAGTGAGTAGGCTTTCATGTCAGATCCAGGGTGTGTCCTCTGGGTTCTGTGTCCCAAATGCATGGTGTTTGCAGCAACAGGGACTTACCTTCATCCTGTGGGAGTCAGCCAAGGGCAATAGCAGTAACCTACAATATTGTGGGAATCTCTTGGACTCCTGCACCAATGATGTATAAGTGGCTTTTCATGCCTGTTGTTGGGGTTTTTGTTAGATTCAAACTCAAAATTTTAAAGCAAGATGTCTTTGCTTATAACAACCCAGCAGAAAAGAAGACATTGCTCCTGCTAGAGGTTGGGATGTGCCTCACCTCAGGCTTTCTCTTAGACTCAGTTGTTCAAGCTTTTCCTGTGGTCAGATGGGGACAAGAGACCTCTCAACACTCAGCTGAGAGAGAGAGAGAGAGCATAAGGGACGTCTAGTGTGGAAAGGAAGTTAAATTTATAATGAGTTGTCAGATTTATAAAATATCTATCTGAAAGTGGTATACATTTAAAAGAGGGAAGAATAACGCACATTTGAAAGGATAAAAATATACATTTGATAAAAAGGAAGTACAGTGTCTGTTCTGAAGAACAGAAGAAATTATGACATTGAAATTCTGTGAAGGAGTCATGATTGTCCAAGAGAGTAAAATTTTAAAGACAGTTTTGGTTAGTTGACTCTTTTGTGATGAGGTAAGTTTTCCTGGTTGAGTGGGGGCTGACTCTCTGGCTCTATCTTAACCAGTCTGGTGTCTCCTTCATGTAGTATTATGTAATCTCTCACACCCTATGTTGATGGCTTGTATTCCCCTCCTTGTAGCCTCATCCAGAGTAACTACTTGTAGAACACATTTGTTGAGTAATATTTTGCTTCCTGGCAGAAAGAAGTTTGATTTAAAAGTCATAAATTACTTGATGCAGCTTATTGTGGGAGGCCATTTTTTTTTGTTGTGTGCTCTGCCAGTGCTAAGCTTTACTGAGACTTGTTTACAGAAGCCACTGACAGTTGAGCAATCCTGTCCCATACTGGTGTCCCAGAAATGGCTAACCAACATTAAAGAAAAACTGTACCTACTGACAGGATTAAACAGTCAAGGAAGACTTTATTCATGCAATTGGAGTCAAGACTGCTGCAACAGGAGGGACAGAATGAACTCAGCTCTGAGGAGCCTCTGGGGACACAGATAGAGATAGAGATGGATAGATACAGAGAGAGAGAGAGAGAGAGAGAGAGAGAGAGAGAGAGAGAGAGAGAGAGAGAGGAGAGAGGAGAGAGAGAAGGGACAGAGAGAGAGGAGAGAGGAGAGGAGAGAAAAGGGAGAGAGAGAAAGAGGAGAGAGAGGAGAAGAGAAAAAAAGCAAAGAGAGATCTAGTCACTAGTGCTACAGTGGGGCATGCCTGCACTCCCAGCTTGTGGGATCTGGTTGGTTAGAATGACCAGCATCTTAAAGGGGAGGGGTGTAGTCTAACATATAAACTTCCAAGAAGAGCTTGTTTAGTTTTAGGGTGAGGTAAGGGAATGTGTGGAGAGCAAGGCCCAGCAGGACTTACACAAAATCTGTAAGTCTAGCATAGGAGGAGGACAAACCTATTGGTGAGGAGCACCACTCCCATCCCTCAGGCATATGACAACAGGCTTGAGTTACCAGTACAGGTGTGATTTTGTAACTCATTATAGTTACAAAATCCATACCCTTAGACAGAGATTTAAGATGCTAATGTGATGCATACAGTTGTATTAAATGCATGTAACAGAGAGAACAGAGAAAGCATCGCTATGCAAGTGACTTAGTTTCAGACTATCTGGCATGAAAGCTTCATCTTTGTTGTGTAATCATTGAGCGTTTTATTTTTCCCTTTGTTTCCCCTTTGTTTCCCACATCTTTGGAAGTGTTCTATCTCTCATCAAACCCTGGCTTTTGTTCCCGTCTACACATCTCTGTTCAATTGCTTGTTCTGGAGGTGCCGAATGAAAACTGGTATCCATTGATATCAAGGGCAGGGGAATGTTGTTGAATATTTGATCACACTGTGTGAAGATGTATCTCTGCCCTTCCTTGCCTGCCTAAAGCACCTTCTGATTGGTTTAATAAAGAGCTGAATGGCTAATAGCTATGCACAAAAGGCTAGCCATGACTTGCAGGCAGAGATAGGAACTTAGGGGAAGACTCTGAGGTGGAGATTCCGCCAGAGAGATGCAGAGGAAGTTGGATATACAGTATAGAAGAGAGGTAATTAGCCATGTGGCATAATGTAGATCCATATAAATGGATTAATTTAGGTTATAAGAGCTAGTAGGGAACAAGCCTAAGCTAAGATCAAGCTTTCCTACTTAATAAGAAGCTCCGTGTCACTACTCAGGAGCAGGTGGCCCAAAGAAAAACCTGTAGTAGGGGAATTCTTTCTGAACTGAGCAAGGTCCTAGTTGAGAAAGGAGCCCAGAGGAGCCTGACTGCTGCTTGGTCAGGGAGGGTATCCTTGTTTCTGAGAGGAAATCCATGCCACCCATCCTAATAACTTTCATCAGGTGATAATGTTCTTGTTCATTGGCCTCCAATATCCCACTTACTCCCCCAGTTGTCTTGGAAACCTTCTTCGTTATGAGTGCTCTCCTTGTTGCAAGAGCCTGAGTAAGCCCGTTCTCTCAGTGGCACAGTGCGATCGATCCCTCGTAGCATGGAGACGTACTTGAACAGCACTGGAATATTTCTCTGAAACCATTTTTTACTTTTTAAAATAAAAAACTAAGATTAACTAATTAACTGATTTCTTTTGTGTGTGGTTCACACATTTGTGTACACCTGTGTGTGAATGAATGCATGTTCCTATGCACAAACATGCAAAAGCCAGAGGAGGATGTTGAGTGTCATGTATCACTCTTTGCCTTATTATGTTATGGTAGGGTCTGTTAATGAACCTAGAGTTTGCCATTTCTGGTTAGGTTGGTGGGCCAGTAGCAGCAGTAATCTTCCTGTCTCTGGCTCCTTAAGGGCAGAGCTTATAGAATGCATGACCAAGTTTGTGATTTTACACAGGACCTGGGCATCTAGCTTCAGGTCCTGTGTGCTGGTATAATATACTTTTATACTTCCTATGCCATTTCCCCAATCCTGAGAAACCTGTCCTGGCTGCTTTTGTGTGTCCACTTGACACATACTAGAGTCATCAGAGAAGAAAGAGTCTCAGTTGAGGAAAGTTTCACGCCCCCATGAGATCCAGCAGTAAGGCATTTTCTCATTTAGTGATCAGTCGGGGAGGCCCAGCCCTTTGTGAATGGTATAATCTCTGGGATGGTGGTCCTGGATTTTATAAGAAAGCAGGCGGAGCAAGCCAGGAGAAGCAACTTAGTAAGAGCTCTCATCCACAGCCTCTGTATCAGCTCCTGCCTCCAGGTTCCAGCCCTGCTTGATTCCCTGTCATGACTTCCTCCAATGATTGACTATGAACTGGGAGTATAACCCAAATAAACTCTTTCCTTCCAAACTTGTGTTTTGGTTATGATGTTTTATCACAACAATAGAAACCCTAACTAAGAAAAATTGGTACCAGGAGTGGGGCATTGCTGCAACAGACCTGACCATGTTTTTGGGAGGATTGTGGAAGGATTTTGGAACTTTGGTCTAGAAGAACCATTGAGTGTTAAGAGCTCAGTGGGGGCTGTTCTTTAGGAGCTTGGGAGATAGGAATGTTGAGAGCAGTGCAGATGATGGAGGCCTGGCTTGTGAAGTTTCAGAGGGAAGTTTAAAGACTATGGGGGCCATGTGAATTAAGATCCTGTGGTTCTGGTTAGTTGGGGATGAAAATAATCAGCTGTGATTAATAAGATAACAGAACAAGTACAGCAAAAATTTTCTTTGCTGGGATACTTGATGCTCATCTCCTGGAGCTAAGAAATTAGCAGTGATTAAGAAGAGATCAGCCAGGTGGTGGTGGCACATGCCTTTAGTCCCAGCACTCCGGAGGCAGAGCCAGGTGGATCTCTGTGAGTTTGAGGTCAGCCTGGGCTACTAAGTGAGTTCTCGGAAAGGCGCAAAGCTACACAGAGAAAGCCTGTCTTGAAAAACAAAAACAAAAAAACAAAAAAAAAGAAAAGAAAAAAAAAAGAAAAAGAAAAGATCAGCATCATTGAGCATTGAGGTAAAATCTTCTGGGACGTGTTTCCCAAAAGCACAGAGAAGCTATGTTCCATAGATGGCCAAGATTGTGCCTTGTGCTGACAAGCAAACTTGGTAAAGTGTAAGAATCACCTAGGTGGTACTGGTTTTGAAGGCATGAAGGGGTCTTGGATAGCATTTGAGGCTGTGAGAATCCAGAAATGAAGGTGCAGCCTCACTAGTAGTTGAAGGCTCAGCAATAAAGGGGTCATGCAAAGAAGCCAAGGCTTAGCACCATGAAGAGAGCCTATGAGAGGTAACTGATGGAAGTGCAGCCCAGTTGCAGCAGATGATCCCAGCATTTTGGAGGTGTCAGTATCATGGGAAGATGATTAGGAAAAGTAGCAGCAGTGGAGCCATCTGGAGCTTAGAAGACATGCTTTGTGTGCTGTAGAGGACTGAGCTGGAGAAGTGTCCCAAGCCCTTTGGAGGAGTCAAGAAGACTGTGGATGAATCCCAGATAATTGGACATTGAGTTATTTATACTTTTGGAGTTTGATTTTGCTTGGTTCAGATTGTGATGCTGCTCTGGTTCTTCCCTTTTGAATAAGGTATTTAATCTTGATTTTTAAAGGAGCTCACAGATGAAAGACTTGAACTCTTAAAAGAGACTGGATATTTTGAAGAGACTGAAATTTTAATATGTTTGAATTTGTAAAGACTGTGGTACTTTAAAAATTACTTATGATTTTAATGTAAGACCTTGGGGATGAATAAGAAAAGATGAGTTATGGCTTAATAGTGATGTGTTTGTGTGTCAAGTTGACATGTGGTCAGTTGTACTGGGTGATTTTGTGTGTTGTCTTGATGTGAGTTAAAGTCATCAGAGGAAGGAGCCTCAGCTGGGGAAATGCATCTCTGAGATCTAGCTGTACGGCATTTTTTCATTTAGTGATCAATGTGGGAGGGCCCAGCCCATGGTGGGTGGTGTCATTCTTGGCCTGGTGGTCCTAGGTTATATAAGAAAGCAGGCTGAGCAAGCCAGGAGAAGCAACCCAGTAAGCAGCACCCCTCCAAGGCCTCTGCATCAGTTCCTGCCTCCAGATTCCAGCCCTGCTTCAGTTCCTGTTACAACTTCCTCCAATGGATGGACTATGATAGTGGAATGTAATAAACTATTTCCTTCCCAACTTGCTTTTTGAGGTATTTCATCACAGCAATAGAAACTCTTAAGACATCCATTCAGGAAATGTTGTCTCTTGGGCCCCATGAGCTCATTCCTGGCTGGCAACTGGCAGACTCCATGGTCAGATTCCATTCTTGCCACACTGAATCCTAACTATTTATTGCATGCAGAACTATCTCTGAGCTCTATAGCTCTTCTGAAGAGTCAAAAATACTTTGTTATTTCATATAATAAAGGGAAAGATACTAAAATAATTAGCCTTATTACACATATTATTATCACTGAGTTCCCTGGGTAGAGCTGGTAATCCAGGTTAAATTTGTTGTTAATGTGTGTTAAAAAATTATGTGCTGCTAGAGGCTAGAGAACTGGCTGGCAGTTAAGAGTGTGTACTGCTCTTGCAGAGGATCCAAGTTCAGTTCCAAATACCCAGATTAGGTGACACACAATTGTATGTAACTCTAGGTCCTCTTCTGTTCTCTTTCTCTCCATCTCTCCATCTCCTCCCCCCCTCTCTCTCTCTCACACACACACACACACACACATACACACACACACACACACACACACACACAGACATACACCCATTAAAAAGAAGGCAAATCTTTAAAAAAGACACAGCTTTGTCAGCTAAAGACTTTATTTTGAATGACAAATAATATACAATGGAAACCCCAACACACATTTTTATTGCAACCTTCCACTGTTTCCTTTGAAAGGAGGTCTTCTGCATCTTCAGATTTAATGGCTGTTTGTTGGAAAATGGTGGGAATCTGGTGGGAACTGGTGACCCCTAGGTCATCATACTCCTTTCTCTGTTGATGCCTGTATAAAATTTCCTTTGATCTACTCTCTGATCACTTTAAATGCCATTCTTTGAAATGCCCTCTAGAGAAAAATGATTACATTAGTTGGAAACATCTAGACACAGCAAGCTCTGAATGATTCACTGGTCAGATTTCACACTTTACCTTCACATGGCTGTCCTTGGATGTTTTTTGAGCTGATAATTAGGTTTCTAGAGTTTGCTTTCTCATTAATGGCCCCAGTACTGTCAAAACCCCCATTGAGTGTGAGATTTATTTAAGAGAGAATTAAAATCCATTACAGAGAGAAAGGCCAGGAATCCCCTCCACATTACCCAGAGATAATTGTATCTTGGCAATCCAGTGCCTGGAAATGATTTAACAAAGTCTTTGCTGTTCAAGCTCAACTTAGGACTTTCAGACTCAAAGTGTTCTGTTTTGGTTACAATACTTCCTTCTTACTTTTTGTCTTTAAATTTGAGTGTGGGGCTGTCTTCTGAGCAGAATCTCTTGGGCATCATGCAAAATGGAGGTCTTCTGCCATAGCAAGGGAACTTTCTGCTCTTGTATAGTGGCATACTTGGATAGGGAACTTAGAGAAAGATAGGATGCAGGTGAGAGGAGATGAGGACATGGAATGCTGTGGAAACTCCAGAAGAAATGACCCAGTTTCTCTTCCAGGCATCATTGCAAGGTCTGTAGAAAAACTGACTCTTGTCCCTCATCACAGAAAGTGGATGGGATTTAGCTGAGGAGGGACATTAATGGTAGGGGAGAGCAGTGATATCTGAAATGCAGCAGTAGTGGCCAGTAGAGTGGCTGTCTCAGAAGACACAGTAGGTAGCTGGTCATGAGACACTGTGTGGGGGCTCAGAGTGATGCTCACTCCAAAGCTTTTGTCCTTTTTAGCTCTATCATTGCATTAATGAATAGTATTTGAACAGGATAATATTTCTGAGGGATCTGTAGCTGGAGAGTTTCTCTCCAGCTCCTACCAAGCCTCGCCAGTCCCGGAGCCCACTTATAAAATAAACACACAGACCCTTATATTATTTAAACTTTTTGGCCTGATGGCTCAGCCTTCTAGCTATATAGTTCTTACATCTTAAATTAGCCCATTTCTATTAATCTATAAGTTGCCACGTGGCTTGTGGCTTACCGGTATCTTAACATCTGTTTCTCATCATGGCGGCTTGCAGCATCCCTCTCCTTAGCCTTCTACTTCCCTGAATTCTCTTCTATCCTTGTCCCGCCTATACTTCCTGCCTGGCTACTGGCCAATCAGTGTTTTATTTATTAACGAATCAGAGCAACACATTTAACATACAGAACATCCCATAGCAGGAATCTTTTACTTTTATGTTGTTATTCTAAAACACCCTGATACGAAGACAAGGCTTATTTTGGGTTTATATTTCTTGAGGGTGTGCAATGCATCATGGTGAGGAAGGCATGGCATTCATACAGGAAATATAGGAGGGAGAGAGGGAGGTTGGGAAGGAGAGAGAGAAAGGCAGATATATGCTGTGGGATGTTCTGTATGTCCTGTGGGAGCCCGTTCTTGGGGTTTCTCATGGCTTTACCCAGCAGGTCTGTATAGAGGATGATTAGAACCACAAGCCTGAGTGCAGGTGTCTGAGATGGTCTGCACTTGGCTGTGCTGTGGGATGGTCTGTATGTCAAGTTGCTCTGATTGGTCAATAAATAAAACACTGATTGGCCCATGGCTAGGCAGGAAGTATAGGCGGGACTAACAGAGAGGAGAAATAAAAGAACAGGAAGGCAGAAGGAGTCACTACCAGCTGCCACCCTGATAAGCAGCATGAAAAGATGCCGGTAAGCCACGAGCCACGTGGCAAGGTATAGACTTATGGAAATGGATTAATTTAAGCTATAAGAACAGTTAGCAAGAAGCCTGCCATGGCCATACAGTTTGAAGTAATATAAGTCTCTGCGTTTACTTGGTTGGGTCTGAACGGCTATGGGACTGGTGGGAGACAAAGATTTGTCCTGACTGTGGGCAAGGCAGCAAAACTCAAGCTACAGATATAAGACAAATTGCTAAATGGTCTTATTAATAAAGAACCCAGAGCCAGATATTGGGGTAAAAACTGAGAGATTAGAGGAATAGGACAAGCCACAACTAATGCCACCTTACCAACTCCTCAGCCTCCAAAGAAACCTACTCCTATATACCCACACCTGTATGCCTTTCTGTCCTGCCATCTCACTTCCTCTGTCTGCCCAGCTACATCACTTCCTGTCTGTATGTACTGACTTCCAGACCTCTATGGTTAGTGCTGGGGTTAAAGGTGTTTGTCACCATGTCTGTCTCTGTTTCCAGTGTGGCCTTGAACTCATAGGGATCTGGTTGGATCTCTGCCTCCCAAATGGTAGGATTAAAAGCATGTGCTACCACTGCCTGACTTCTATGTTTAATATAGTGGCTGGCTTTTTCCTCTGATCCTCAGATAAGCTTTATTAGGGTGCATAACATATTGGGGGAACAATATATCACCACAGGCACAAGGTCCAGCAAGACCTCAAATCTTAGTCAAGGGATATACTTCCTTCAGCAAGGATCCACCTCCCAAAGATTCCAGAGAGAGGGCAGAGAGAGAGAGAGAGGAGGGCAGAGAGAGAGGAGGAAGAGAGGGAGTGAGGAGGAGAGAGAAAATGCATCCTACATCTTGGCTGCAGGCAACAGGAAGTGGTCTGTCTCAGGAGGTGTGGCTTGAGCATATATGAACACTCAAAGCCCACCCCACAGTGACACACTTCCTCTAACAAGGTCACACCTACTCCAACAAGGACAAACCTCCTAATTTTGCCATAATTTTTGGGGACCATTTTCTTTCAAACCACATTTTACTCCCTGGCCCACAAGGCTTGTAGCCACATCATAATGCAAAAATGCATTCCATTCAACTTTAAAAGTTCCCATAGTTTACAACAGTCTCAAACTTATTTAAAAGTCTAAAGCTCAAAGTCTCTTCTGAGAGTCATGTGATCTCTTAACTGTAATCTCCTATAAAATCAAAATCAAAAAGCAGATAACACATTTCCAACATATAATGACATAGGATATGCATTCCTATTCCAAAACAAGTTCTGCTGCTTGCTGGGGCTGGAACATGGCCTCCTTGTTCAATTACACCTTCACCAGCTTTCTGTTTTCAATGGTTTCCTTCATTGCCTAATCTTGGCTGTATAGAAACTAAATCTGTAGACCAGGATGGCCTCAAACTCAGAGATCTGCCCATCTCTGCCTCAGGAGTGCTGGGATTAAAGTCATGACCCACTACATTTGGATTTAAGCTTTCTTTAATTCCTTTTCATAAGGAATTTCACTGGAATTCATTGGAAATTCATTCCTCCTCTCACTCCTGTCCCCTTTCCCCCTCATTCCTTCCTCCAACAGGGTAAGTTCTCCCAGGGGGACAGCTAATCCCAGAACATTCAGTTGAGGCAGGACCAAGTCCCTCCCCGCTTTATCAGAAGTGAGTAAGGTATCCAACAATAGGTAATGGGATCCAGAAAGCCAGCTCATGTACCAGAGATGAATCTTGATCCCACTGCCAGGGGCCCCTCAAACAGACCCAGCTACACAACTGTCTCCCATATACAGAGGGTCTAGTCCAGTCCCATGCATGTTCCACAGCTGTCAGTCTAAAGGTTGTGAGTTCCTTTGAGCTTGGTTCAGTTGTCTCCGTAGATTTCCCCCATCATGATCTTGACCTCCCTTGCACATGTAATCCCTCTTCCCTCTCTTCCACTGAACTCCCAGAGCTCAGCCTAGTGTATGGTTGTAGATCTCTACATCCACTTCAATCAGTTACTAGATGAAGACTCTATGACAGTTAAGGTATTCAGCAATCTGATTACCAGAGTAGGCCAGTTCAGGTACCCTCATCACTATTGCTAGTAGTCTAATCTGGGGTCCTCCTTGTAGATTTCTGGGAATTTCCCTAGCACCAGGTTTCTCCATAATGTCTCTGAGGTTACTACTCCCTTTATTCTATTTTTCAATCTGCTTATCTCCTCAAATACAGGACGTAGCTCCATTCCATTTTTTGGTGATCCTTTTCTCCTCAAATTGTTCTACATTTTGTATTTTTTTCTTGCTAACCATGTCATTACAAATCTTCATTAGCATTAACACTAATAACCACACAACAGAATCTATACTAGGCTGTTTTGAAATTTCCTTTGCCAGCAGGATGAATCCAAATCTCTTCACTATAGACTCAAGCAGACAAGGGCAAGATGCAGCCACATTCTTCTCCAAAATATCACACTAAAATTCTTCTCTGAAAGATCTTAAGCCAGCTCCCTACAGTTCAAATCACTTTCCCCACCACTGGTTTCCATGTTCTTATGCAGCAGTATGGCCCTTTAAGCAGCATTTCAAGTGTTCAGCTCTTTTGAATCCACAGTTCCAAGGTCCATGTTATTTCAGACAAATACATGGTCATTCCCATTAGAGCAATACCCCAGTCCTGGGACCAACTTATATCTTAGTTAGGGTTTCTATCTGTGAAGAAATGCCACAACTATGGCAAATCTTATAAAGAAAAACATTTAACTGGATATCTAATACTTTCAGAGGTTTAGTTCATTATCATTACGGTGGGGCATGGTGGTATACAGGCAGACATGGCGCTGGAGTAAGACCTGGGAGTCCTACATCTTGACCCTCAAGCAATAGGAAGTGGTCTGTCACACTGAGCATAACTTGAACAAAGGAGACCTCAAGGTCCACCCCCACAATGACACACTTTCTCCAACAAGGCCATATCTACTCCCACAAGGGGCCATACCTCCTAATAGTGCCATTTACATGGGGCCCATTTTTTTTTTTTCAAATCACCACACTAAGTATTTCAAAGAGAGGAAATTAAATGTAGGGAGTGGCACTGAGACTAGGGGACCAGGAACACCTAGTGGTGTCACTAGGACAGATTTGTGTTGCCCAGGCCTCCCAGGGGCTTAGGACTATACAACATGAAGTGTAGCTGCTGCTCAGATCTCCAAGGTGTTTCCTGGTGGCATTTAAATGCTGAGGAGGGACCTGTTCCAGAAGGAATGTGAATTGTTCAGGAGTGTGGCCTTGCAAGGATGGCCAGTTCTGAGTCCAGGAAGGAGCTTGTTGCAGTCCACTGTTGATGAAGGAGCTCATTTGTAGTTGGACGCAGAAAACACACTCTTCTTCCAGGCCCTTTCTAATTTTCTGTTTGTGCAGAATTCAACAAGAACCTGGAATCCATTCTTACAATGTCCCAGCGTCATTATGATCAACCAGAGTGGAGCAGGGTGGCTGTGTGTGTGTGTGTGTGTGTGTGTGTGTGTGTGTGTGTGTGTGTGTATTTGAGAGGAGGAGGAGAGAGAAAGAGATGGTAAAAGGAGGAGACAAAGAGAGAAATTCAGGCATGCACACCACAGCACACATGTGGAGGTCAGAGGACAACTTTGTGTAGTTGGTTCTCTCCATCCCTATTTACACAGGTTCCTGGGATCAAACACGGGCTTGCTATCTCAGTTGCCCCTGGGAGGTCTCCTTTTACCCTAAGAACACTCTGCTTTCATCATGGAGGTCTAGAGTTTTATACTTCCTTTTTTTCTTAGCATGGAGGAAAGAATGTCTGGTGTATTACCCTTGATCACTTTGAATATGTTGAAGGCCCTATGACTTACAAAACTCCTTCATGTAAAAGGTTACCTCCATGAAAACTAGTCCATTCCATCAGAGGAATTCCTGTGCAGGAGCCTGGGTGATTAGGTTTTCTGCAATAACTTGCTCACTGTTTTTTCGAGGACATTGGCTTCACCATAGCAAAGTGACCAATCCCCTGTTGGAGCTAAGTGAAACATATCTGAGTAAAAGAAGCACTCTGTCAGGTAGGTAATGAAAATGGAAACAAGAGCAGAGGGCAGTGGTGGGATTCCTGTAAGAGAGCAGAAAATAGAAGCATGGATATTTCTGTTAAGACGTAGTCAGCAGCATGTGAAAAACAAGGAAAACGAGAGCTGCTTAAGCAAACAAGGAACTGATGCCACTCTCACATAAAAGAGGTCCAGATGGGAGAAATGCAGGGTGGGAGCAGATGCTTCCCAGTGTTGTCAGAGATGCAGGCCTGTCTGTCTGCTCCACAAAGTAAGTGAAAGCTTCAATTTTCAAAGTAACCTTGCAGGCCAAGCTCTGCTATTACAGGCAGTTTCCACACAGCAGGAAAAGAAATAAGAGAAAAGGGAAAAAGACCCTTTCACAGTTAAGTTGGTCTCCTTTGAGCATCTTTCCAGAAGATTCATACAACACTTCTCCTTTTCAGTGAATGGAGAAGAGGAAATGATGATGTGGGCAATTGCTAGGAATTTAAGCACATAGCAATACTTAGCTGCACAAAAGGCTAGAGGGAAGTTCTTTAGAGATTTCATGGTCTTTTCAAGTAAAAATCAAGGTTCAGGTAAAAGGGAAAGGGTGATGTCTTTGTCCATTTGGACTGTGAGAATTTAACTAGGTGGTTTATAAGCAAACATTGTTTTTCCACACTCTGAAGGTTTGTAAGTCTAAGGACAGGACAATGGAAGATGACTGGGTCTGGAAAGGAGGGGCAAGATAATGGAAGACTGAGTCTGAAGATGGCCAGCTTCCTACTCCATAGTTAGTGTCCTTACAACTGGCAAGGGCAGGTTTCTCTCTAGAGCTATTCCTGCCCATGAGATCTAAGCCTCCATCACCTATCTGCTTCTCAAATGGCCACCTTTAAATACTACCACCTTGCGATTTTGTTTCAACATACAAATTCTCATGGGACATATTTGGTCTCCAAGAGTATATGGATAAAAATGGGTCTTTGGGGGGGGTGGGTATATTGTTTGGCAACTATTTTTCTCTCAGTCTAGATTACTATGTGACTCTATAGTGACAGAAAACAGATTGACAGCTGCCTACAAATGTAGTCAGTATCAGTGAACCCTCAGGAACAATGGCTATGCCCGTATCTTGATCATGTAATGGTTTCATAGTTGTATATGTGTGTCAAACTGTGGGCATAAATACAGGAAATATACTGTGTCATTCAAACCTCATTAAAGCTATTAAAATATAAAGTGAGAAAAATATAAAAGTAGAAAGAATCAAGAGTGCTTGCATTCTCAGACAATTGTCTTGTTTCTCAGAAAAGAACCATCACCTCTCTCTGCTGTGGATGTCTTTCTATATGCTGTGAATATGTGTTGCTCTGATTGGTTGATAAATAAAGCCATTTGGCCTATGGCAAGGCAGATTAGAGGCAGGTGTGAAATCCAAACAGATAGACAGGAAGAGAAAGGAGAGGCAAGGGAGATGCCAGCAAACCTCCCAAGGAGCAACATGTAAAAGGACCCAGGTAAAGCCATGAAACATGTGGCAATACATAGATAAGTAATTATGGGCTAATTTAAGATATAAGAGCTAGCTAGCAAAAGGCTTGAGCCATGGCCGTGCAGTTACAATTAGTATAAGCTTCTGTGTGCTTTCTTGGGAGAATGCAAGTGGGGCAGATTTGTCTGGCAGGCCAGGACATGGAAAATCTTCCAACTACACCTCTCAGCTCCAGAACTACTTTTAAAATCACTTTTCCTGAGATACTAGGAGACTCTTTAAGTAAAAAAAATTAACAGAGAAGGAAAAAATAGACATGATCTCTCAAAACTGACTCCTAAGAAGGCAGAATATGACTGATTCATTTGCAAATTTTAAAAAGTCAAATTCATAAACAGGGCCTGGGGGCACAAACTTGCAATCCCAGCAGAAGATGGGGCAGGACTATTGATGATTAAGGTAGTTCTGGCTACATGGCGGTTGAGGCCAGCCTGTTTGAAGTAGAACTAGACACTAACAATAGAAATAGAAATTTGTTAAAATATACTGACTTGAATCCTACATTTTGATAGCTGAGAAGGCTAAGGAGAGGACAACTATAAGCAAGTAGTGTTGAGGAGACAGAGTTCAAGACCTCGGTCCCTCTCATGGAGGGCATAGGCAGATACATTCTTGTGTAAACCCAGCCTCCCACCCTGCTACACTCTTTAAAAAAGAGGACTGTCTAGGGACACAGGTCTTTTCTTGACATGGCTGTAAGTGGTTTCTACTGCATTGGCTGAGGGTAAAATGTTCTTTTTGTAAACAGTGCAAAAAGTATCATCTTCTGCCTTGGCCATCAAGCTCAGGTTCCCTAGCCATTCTGGACTGCCATCAGTGGACTGTCTTCTGAGACCCGGCCTTCATTTTCCTATTTTTGCATTCCATAGGCTTGCTCTTGTAGGTGATTTCAATCACAATGAGTGTGGCTTTTCCTATAAAATATAAGCTTAGTTAAATTCTGTTAGGTTGCAGTATTTCCTTTGGAAAAGGGAAAATGGATGAACTATAATAAAGCATAATTGGCCTAGGCAAATGCTTGAACTGTTTTTCATTGGTGTTTCTAGAAATAAACCCATTAAATCAAAGAGGAGGTCAGGACACTCTGATAATTATTTTTCATTCCCTTACCATAAAGCTACAGGTTTAAGTTGCAATGGCGCAAGATCATATCTACTATGTTCTGTTAGTTAATTCTGCAACTCTGGGATCCGGGCCCATGAAGTTTGTCTAATATATTTTTCCTTCACAACAGGCTGAGTGCTATTCACTGCCATTAGAGTCTAGATGCTTCCATAATTCCTCCCCTATTATCCCAGTAGTTTTTAGTGATAAAACAAGGGTTAAAGAACATTGCAAATAGTATACTAAAGGCTCAAAACTATCTGAATACTTTGGGATCTATTTGTCTGTCAGTCTATATTTCACTTTTTTTAATCTTAAATTTTATAAGGTATTTCAAAATCCTGCTTTCTAAAAATCTTCATTATTTTCCAATTGAGATTTTTTTCTACCATTAAACACATTTAAGTATTAGATTTGCCTTTTTTAAAATAACATTTTATACCCTAGAGGATGAAGATATTTAACTTTTTCTTTTCTTGATTTTGTTCAAACTTCCCTTTCATTTCCTTCCCTCAGCTCACATAACAGTTATAAAAAAGAGAATATGGAATACTGGTCTATTGGTTTTGACACTGCAGTGAAAACGATGCCTGGCTGTGGAGAACCACAAACACAAGAGGGCTGCCTCCCCGCAGGCAGGTCCTGCACACAGCACACACTTGGTATCTACGTATTTACTACATTAGTTTGAAAGCAAGAGATTCAACAAGTTTCTGACTTGTGCCCACCAAGGCCATGTTTATATAACCTAATTTGACCTAATGATTAAAAAAAAGAACTGATTAAAACTAGGCATTTTACAGTCACACAGATACAATCTTTTATTTATTTGATTCTATGTTCCTGAGTTTGTTACAGGATGAGGTTTAAACCGGGGAAAGAAAATGATTTTCAGTTGTTTGGCAATTTAGTCAATGTCCTGCTCTTCACAGGTCTCCTCATACCTGCAAGGTGCTAAGGTCAGAGCAGGGCATGTCAACTTCTTTAGTTTGTTATCTCACTCATGGTCTGTCTAAGCAGTTCATGCCTATTCAATAAGTGACTGAGAGAAGTAGGTTAGACTATTCAAAGGATGATATGAGCATGAGCAGGGTACAAAAATGATTCCCAAGGTAGTTGTTATTGTTATTGTTATTTTGAGACAAGAACTTACCATGTAGCCCTGGCTGGCCTGGAACTTTCTCTGTAGATTAAGCTGTTCTTAAGAGATCTGTCTGCCTCTGCCTCCTGAGTGCTGAGATTAAAAGTATGTACCACCAGGTTCATGTTTATCTTTTTCACATGCTGATTTTAATTAGGGTGAGAGGAGCTGGGTTTGCTTTATGCTCCCTAATAGCTACTGATGTTGAAGTTTTTCAAATACTTGATATCCATTTGCATATACCCTTTTGAGAAATGTCTGTTCTGGTCATTAGTTCATGTGTGTGTGTGTGTGTGTGTGTGTGTGTGTGTGTGTATTTGCACATTTATACCACTACCTTACCCAGCTTCTTATCTGTCTTGACCTCTTTTGTTTATCTCCTTTTGGTTCATACTTGTCTGTAGTGGGTAGCCATTCCAGCTTTGACTAGAAGTTCCAACCCCACTGAGGCTTTGGTAATGGTCACGCCTACAAGACGGGGTTGAGAGAGGACCCTGAAGACCCGAGATCTGGATATGCCCTATCTCTTGGTTCCTGGACCCTGGATGCTGGAGCTAGACCAAGCAGTTCTCCATAGAACACCGCCGGACTGTGCCACACCTTTCCCAGACCCTGTAGCCTATCCCTTCACTTGTAAGTTACCCCACAAAATAAATCTCCTTTTTAACTACATGGAGTGGCTTTAATAATTTCACCAATACTTGTCTTTTGCCTCCTGGCCTGTGGTCTTTTCAGTACACATTTTGGCTTAGGCAGTTTTTGATTCATCACCCTGGCCCCACCCTGGATGTCCTTTGGCCCCATTATTTGTAGCCTGAAAGATAAATCAGCTGTTTGTAGCTATTAAGAGATCAGTTGTATCTGGTGTTCAGAGACCTGAGCTGAGGTAGCAGGGGAGTTCAAGGTCACAGTTCTTTGTGGAAAAGTTAACCCATAGTCCTAGTGCCTGAGAAGGAAGTATATTTAGGTTTACTTTAGTCTATTTATACCCAGGAATATACTCATGTGCCTGATTTCAGTGAGTTTCCTAGGAGGCAAATCTGTCACATCCTCAAACTTCTTGAAGTAGCTTATTTTTGGTTACTGTGACAAAATGCACGAAGATGGTTAATTTTTTATCAGTTAAGGAAAATTTGATTAGCATACCCAGTATTAGTATTCATTATGAAATTTTTAAACAAAATTTGCTTCAGTCACCCAGTTCTCCTATGCCCTCTTCTGTCCACTTCTTCCGACAGCTATTTTGTGCTTGTGTCACATGTGTTCTATCTTCTTTTCCTCAATGCCTTTTCCTCCCTCTCATGTTCTCCTTTCTAATTTCATAGCCTGTACCAGTAATCATCTTCTATCTCTGTGCGTATGAGAAAGAACATGCAATTTTTGTCTTTCTGAGTCTACATTGCCTTGTTTAATACATTTCCATATGCATTCATTTTGCTGCAGATGTCATGATTATATTTTTCTTTACAGATGAATAAATTAGTGGTGAGTGGCATGGTATAGGAGTGTTCATAGGACTAGGATGTAAGGGAGAGTGAAGAGGGCAAGTCCTCTTTCATAACAACACGCTATCTGTGCACCTAACTGAGGTTCCATGAGAACTACACTGTTCTCTCCCAACAGTAGCTCCCCCAATGATCTAGTCACATCCCACTAAACTCTTCTATACATTTCCTTTTCCCCACCTTGCTTCCCATCTCTCCTTTTCTTCTTTCCTCTTAAACCTCTCTTCTCCTTCCCCCTTTCTCCTTCCTTCCTTTTTCTCTCTCTTCTTCCCTCCCTTTCTCTCCTCCCTTTCTCTCCTTCCTTCCTTCCTTCCTTCCTTCCTTCCTTCCTTCCTTCCTTCCTTCCTTCCTTCCTTCCTTCCTCCTTCCTTCCTTCCTTCCTTCCTTCCTTCCTTCCTTCCTTCCTTCCTTCCTTCCTTCCTTCCTTTCTCCCTCCCTCCCTCCCTCCCTCCCTCCCTCCCTTCTTTCTTTCTTTCTTTCTTTCTTTCTTTCTTTCTTTCTTTCTTTCTTTCTTTCTTTCTTTCTTTCTTTCTGTTTTTCTTAAGATATTTTATGTGTCAGTATTGGAGCCCACACATGTGAGGTACTATCAGTGTGCTCCACTTTCATCTGTGGCTCCAAAACCTCTGTGTATTTATTGTCTCATATCTTGGGATGAATTATGCCTCTTTCCCAGGCACACTGAATAGGTCCCCAGTACTTCAGGTGTGACTTTATTTGGAAGTAGGGTATTTATGAGGCAATTAAATTAAAATGTGGTCATTAAAGTAGTCTCTAATTCAATTTAATGTCCTTATAGAATGAAGTGATGTGTTTACAAGCCAATGAGCTAGAAATCCAGGAGAATCTAGAAAAGAGACAAGGAAAATTTTCTCCTGAGTAATGCCCTGAAGGAGGCAGTCTTCTCAATATCTTGATTTCAGACTTATAGCCTTCCCCTAGGGGATATGCAGACAACTGTCAGGGATTATGCAGACAACTCCACCACTGAGGGAAGACTGGGCAGGAAACTGGAGGCAGGAAATGAAGGAGATGCCACAAAGGGATGCTGTTTACTGGCTTGCTCCCCTTGGCTTTCTCAGCCTGTTTTCTTATACAACTCAGGACATCAACCCAGAGGTGTCACACTCCTTCATGAGATGGATCCAATCACATCTATCATTATTCATTAAAATGCACCCACCACAGACTTTCCTATAGCCAAGATGATGGAAGCGTTTTCTCAGTTGAGGTTCTTCTTCCCAGAGAGCTCTACCTTGTGTCAAATTGACAACAAACAAACAAGAGCAAGCCAACCAGGACAGTTTATGTGTGTGTGTAGAGGCCAGAGGACAGTCTCCAATGTCATTTCTTAGATACCATACACATTGTTTTTTGAGTCTGAGACTTTTACCACTCTAATACTTAGCCAGTAGACTGACTGGCCACCAAGTTCTAGGGATATGCCTGTCTTTACTTCCTCAGTGGTAGGATTACAGGTATGTCCCTTGGCAACTGGCCTTAATAAACAAACAAATAAATAAATAAATAAATAAATAAATAAATAAATAAATAAATAAATAAATCAGCTCCTTAATGCTGCAAGGCAGGCAAGCATCAGCTTTATTTTTTAAAATTAATTAATATCTACCTTCCATTGTAGATGATTTCTAAATAATGTCTAGCACTTAGGGATAGTTGGCACTTCAGAATGGCACAAAGCTTGTCTTTGAAGTTTTTAAGGGACTGGAGTAGACACAGTATATGACCATCTTCAGTGTATGGTAAACTTGTTACTCATCTGTTTGAGTAAGTGTCAAGCCCATCTCATCTTCACAGTTGTTGAAGTCCATGGGAAAAGATTTCCATTCACAGAATATGTAGGTGCTTATGTAATATTAGGTGTTCAGCAGCCAGGCTCTTGACTTCCAGCAAAAGTCCTGAACTCTACTTGCTGCCTTTGTTTCAGAGGCCTGCTTTATGCCCCCAATAAGAAAACTTTCATCATCTTTCCAGCACAGGTGCTAGACATGTGGTATGTTGGACAGACTGGGGAAGGGGATTGGATCCCCTTGTGGAGTATCAGCCAGTGCTGGTGTTTAAAAGCCCCTTCTTCTGGTAGTGTGAGTAGGAATTCAGGAGCCTTGTGCTGTTCACTGGTAAACACAATGCTTAGCTGTCCATTCTGCTGCTTGGAATCAAGTTTCTTGTTTCTTCTTTTTCCAGTTCTCATTGAACTCATTGGCTTATGAATTTATGTCTTTTAAAAAGTTAATGTTTAAACACCATACAAAAAAGGGTTTCATTATGGTAATCTCATATGGAGAGTTATTCTTTCCACTTCCCTCCTCCCTGCAAACTCGACTGGCCGCTCTGTTATCATCCCCCCTCCTCGACAGCCCCTCTGCTCTCATGTCACACGTGTTCCATTAGCCTCTTCTCTCTTATTCCTCTTAGAAGATTGCGTCCTCCTGTTTCATGGTTCTTTTTCTAGTTCTAACACACACACACACACACACACACACACACACACACACACACACACACGTCCTATATGAGAGAAAACATGCAGTATTTATTTCTTTCATTTAGTTTTATATTTATTATTTTTTTAGAGAATATACACTTATATGCAGCTCAGGCTAGCTTCAAACTCATAGCTAATCTTTAGCCTCATCCTCTATTAGTGGGATTATAGGTGTGAGACATTTTGTCTGGTTTTCTTTTATTTTTATCAACAAAAGACTTTATCACCTCTCCCAAAGCTCAGGGAACATCATTTGAGACAGAGTAGAAAGAGTGGGGAAACACATAGCAAAAAGACATCTTCTAAGCAGAAGAAAGCAACCTTATGAATAACATCATGAAGAGGGTAGAGCTTATAAAGAAGGAATCAAAAATGAACTTGAGGAAAAGACAAACAAAAAATGGGAAGAATGCTATAAAAAACTAGAGGAAAGGACAAATAAAGCAGAAGAAAACAACAAATCCCTGAAAGAAAATCATGAAAAAGCAATGAAACAGATGAAGGAAACAGTCCAAGCCCTGAAAAGAGAAATAGAAAAAAATGAAGAAGACAAAAACAGAGGGAATGCTGGAAATAGAAAATCTGAGTAAACAAACGGGAACTTCAGATGCAAGTATAACCAACAGAATGGAAGAGATGGAAGAGAGGATTTCTGGTGTTTAAGATACAGTAGAAGAAATAGATTCATCAGTCGAAGAAAACACTAAAACCAACAAAGTCATGGCCCAAAATGTCCAAGAAATTTGGGACACCATGAAAAGACCAAATCTATGAATAATAGGGATAGAGGAAGGAGAAGAATACCAACTCAAAGGCACAGAAAATATATTCAACAAGATCATAGAAGAAAACTTTCCCAACTTAAAGAAGGAAATGCCTATAAAGATACAAGAAGCCTATAGAACACCAAACAGACTAGACCCCCCAAAATGTCCCCTGGCCACATAATAATTAAACAACGAAATGTACATAATAAAGAAATAATATTAAGAGCAGCAAAGGAAAAAGGCCAAGTGACTTATAAAGGCAAACCCATCAGAATAACACCTGATTTCTCAATGGAGACTTTGAAAGCCAGAAGGACCTGGACAGATGTAATGCAGACACTAAGAGACCATGGATGTCAGCCTAGACTAATATACCCAGCAAAACTTTCAACCATCATAGACAGAGTGAACAAGACATTCTAAGACAAAACCAGAGTTAAACAATACTTATCCACAAACTCAGCCCTACAGAAAGCACTAGAAGGAAAACTCCAACCTAAGGAAGTCAGATACACCCTCAAAAACACAGGCAATAGATAAAGCCACAGCAGTAAACTCCAAAGAAGAAAAGTACACACACACTACCACCAAAAAATGATAGGAATGAACAATCACTGGTCATTAATATCCCTTAATATCAATGGACTTAATTCACCTATAAAAAGACATAGGCTTACAGAATGGATACGAAAGCAGGATCCATCTTTCTGCTGCATACAAGAAACACACCTCAAATTCAAAGATAGACACTACCTAAGAATAAAAGGCTGGGAAAAGAATTTCCAATCAAATGGTCTTAAGAAACAAGCGGGTGTAGCCATCCTGATATCTAGCAAAATAGACTTTAAACTAAAATCAATCAAAAGAGATCAAGAAGGGCATTACATACTCATCACAGGAAAGATCCACCAAGATGAAGTTTCAATTCGGAACATTTATGCCCTAAACACAAGGGCACCCACATATGTAAAAGAAACATTGCTAAAGTTTAAACCACATATAAAACCCCACCCATTAATAGTGGGAGACTTCAACACCCCCAATTTCACCATTGGACAAATCTCCCAAAATGAAATTTAACAGAAAATAAAGGGCTTAACTGATGTTGTGACTCAAATGGACTTAATCGATATCTACAGAACATTCCATCCTAACAAAAAAAGAATATACCTTCTTCTCAGCACCCCATGGAACCTTCTCTAAAGTCGACCACATACTTGGCAACAAAGCAAATCTCAACAGATATAAAATGTTTGGAATAACCACCTGCTTTCTATGAGACCACCATGGTTTAAAGCTAGATTTCAACAACAACAAAAACTACAGAAAACCTACAATCTCATGGAAACTGAATAATGCTCAGCTGAATTGCCAATGGGTAAAGGAAGAAATAAAGAGAGAAGTTAAAGACTTCCTTGAGATCAATGAAAATGAAGACACCACATACCCAAACTTATGGGACACTATGAAAGCAGTACTTAGAGGGAAATTCATAGCACTAAATGCCCACATAAAGAAGTTGAAGAAATCTCACACTAGTGACTTAACAGCACACCTGAAAGCTCTAGAACAAGAAGAAACAAAGTCTCCCAGGAAGAATAGATGCCAGGAAATTATCAAATAGAGAGCTGAAATCAATAAAATAGAAACAAAAAGAACAATACAAAAAATTAATGAAACAAAGAGTTGGCTCTTTGAGAAAATCAACAAGATAGACAAATCCTTATTCAAACTAACCAAAATACAGAGAGAGAGCATCCAAATTAACAATATCAGAAATGAAAAGTTGAACATAACAACAGACAATGAGGAAATCCAGAGAATCATCAGGTCATACTTCAAAAACCTCTACTCCACAAAACTGTAAAATCTAAAAGAAATGGATAATTGTCTGGATAGGTACAACATACCTAAGTTAAATCAAGACCAGATAAACTATTTAAATAGACCAATAACCCCTAAGGAAATAGAAACAGTCATTAAAAGTCTCCCAACCAAAAAAAGCCCAGGACCAGATGGTTTCAGCATTGAATTCTACCAGATCTTCAAAGAAGAGTTAATACCAATACTCTTTAAATTGTTCCACACAATAGAAACAGAAGGAACATTACCAAAACACCTTCTATGAGGCTACAATTACCCTAACTCCTAAACCAAACAAGGATGCAACAAAGAAAGAGAACTACAGACCGATCTCCCTCATGAACATTGATGCAAAAATACTCAATAAAATACTGGCAAACAGACTCCAAGAACACATCAAAACAATTATCCACTATGATCAAGTAGGCTTCATCCCACGGATGCAAGGGTGGTTCAACATATGAAAGTCCGTCAATGTAATACACCATATAAACAAACTGAAAGAAAAAAACCACATGATCATCTCACTAGATGCAGAAAAGGCATTTGACAAAATCCAACACCCCTTCATGGTAAAGGTCTTGGAGCAACCAGGAATACAGGAAACATACCTAAGCATAATAAAGGCAATTTATAGCAAGCCAACCGCCAACATCAAATTAAATGGAGAGAAACTCAAAGCAATTCCACTAAAATCAGGAATGAGGCAAGGCTGTCTGTTCTCCCCATACTTATTCAACATAGTACTTGAAGTTCTAGCCAGAGCAATAAGACAACATAAGGAGATTAAGGGGATACAAATTGGAAAGGAAGAAGTTAAGTTTTCCTTATTTACAGATGACATGATAGTATACTTGAGTGACCCCAAAGATTCAACCAAGGAACTGATACAACTTATAAACAAGTTCAGCAACCTAGCAGGATACAAGATTAACTACAAAAAAATCAGTAGCCCTCCTATATACAATTGACAAAAAGGCTGAGAAGGAAATCAGAGATACATCACTCTTTACAATAGCCACATATGTTATAAAATACCTTGGGATAACACTAGCCAAGCAAGTGAAGGACCTATATGACAAGATCTTAAGTTACTGAAAAAAGGAATTGAAGAAGATGTCAGAAAATGGAAAGATCTCCCATGCTCATGGATAGGCAGGATTAACATAGTAAAAATGACAATCTTACCAAAAGCAATCTACAGATTCAATGCAATCACCATCAAAATACCAACACATTCTTCCACAGACCTGGAAAGAATAATACTCAACTTCATATGGAAAAACAAAAAACCCAAGATAGCCAAAAGAATCGTGTACAATAAAATAACCTCTGGAGGCATCATGATCTCTATCCTCAAGCTCTACTATAGAGCTACAGAAATAAAAACAGTTTGGTATTGGCATAAAAACCAACAAGTGGACCAATGCAATTGAACTGAAGACCCTGACATTAATGCACACACCTATGAACACATAATTTTTGACAAAGAAACCAAAACTATACAATGGAAAAAAGAAAGCATTTTCAACAAATGGTGCTGATATAACTAGATATCAATGTGTAGAAGGCTGCAAATAGATCCATATCTGTCACCATGCACAAAACTTAAATCCAAGTGGATCAAAGACCTTAATATAAATCCAGCTACTCTGAACCTTCTAGAAGAGAAAGTAGGGTGTTGGATTTTGTCAAATGCCTTTTCTGCATCTAGTGAGATGATCATGTGGTTTTTTTCTTTGAGTTTGTTTATATGTAGTTTGTATTACATTGACGGACTTTCATATGTTGAAACACCCTTGCATCCCTGGGATGAAGCCTACTTGATCATAGTGGATAATTGTTTTGATGTGTTCTTAGAGTCTGTTTGCCAGTATTTTATTGAGTATTTTTGCATCAGTGTTCATGAGGAACATATAATTTTTGACAAAGAAGCCAAAAGTGTACAATGGAAAAAAGAAAACATCTTCAACAAATGGTACTGGCATAATTGGATGTCAATGTGTAGAAGGCTGTAAATAGATCCATATCTGTCACCATGCACAAAACTTAAGTCCAAGTGGATCAAAGACCTCAACATAAATCCAGTTACTCTGAACCTCATAGAAGAGAAAGTAGGAAGTAGTCTTGAATGCATTGGCATAGGAGATCACTTCCTAAATATAACACCATTAACACAGACACTGAGACAAACAATCAATCAATGGAACCTCTTGAAACTGAGAAGCTTTTGTAGAGCAAAGGACACGGACAACAAGACAAAGCAACAGCCTACAGAATGGGAAAAGATCTTCACCAACCCCACGTCAGACAGAGGGCTGATCCTCCAGAATATATAAAGAACTCAAGAAGTTAGACATCAAAATGCCCAACAGTCCAATTAAGAAATGGGCTATAGAACTAAACAGAGAATTCTCAACAGACAAAACTCAAATGGCTGAAAGACATTTAAGGAATTGCTCAACACCCCTAACCATCAGGGAAATGCAAATCAAAATGACTTTGAAATACCACCTTACACTTGTCAGAATGGCTAAGATCAAAAACATTGAGAACACCTTATGCTAAAGAGGATATGGAGCTAGGGGAACTCTCCTCCACTGCTGGTGGGAATGCAAACTTGTACAATCACTTTGGAAATCAATATGGCGCTTTCTTAGAAAATTGGGAATCATTCTCCCCTAAGACCCAGCTATACTACTCTTGGGCATGTACCCAAGGAATGTCCAATCATACCACAAGGGCACTTGCTCAGCTATGTTCATATCAGCATTGTTTGTAATAGCCAGAACGTGGAAACAACCTAGATGCCCTTCAACTGAAGAATGGATAAATAAGATGTGGTACATATACACAATGGAATACTACTCAGCAGAGAAAAGCAATGACATCATGAGGTTTGCAGGCAAATGGATGGATCTAGAAAAGAATCATCCTTAGTGAGGTAACCCAGACTCAGAAAGACAAACATGGTATATACTCACTTATAAGAGGATACTAGATGTAAAGCAGGGATGACTGGACTGCTACTCACAACTCCAGGGAGGCTACCTAGAAAACAGCACCTCAAGAAAGACACAGGGATCACCCAATTACAGAGAAATGGATGAGATCTACATGAACAACATGGATGTGAGTGGGGGTAATGAAGGGCAAGGGTTGAGGGAAAGAGAGCTTAGGGGAGCGGGAAATCCCAGCTGGATCAAGAACAGAGAGGGAGAACAAGGAATAAGAGACCATGATAAATGAAGACCATATGAGAATGGACAAAAGCAAAGTGCTAGAGATGTCCCCAGAAGTCCACAAAGATACCTCCACAATAGACTACTGGCAATGGGTGAGAGACAGCCCGAACTGACCTACTCTGGTGATAGGATTGCCAAACACCCTAATTGTCATGCTAGAAACCCCATCCAATGACTGAGGGAACCGGATGCAGAGATCCATAGCCAGGCCCCAGGTGGAGCTCCAGGAGTCCAATTGGTGAGAAAGAGGTGAGTTTGTATGATCGAGAATTGTTGAGACCAAGGTTGGAAAAAGCACAGGGACAAATAGCCAAATGAATGGAAACACATGAACTATGAACCAATAGCTGAGGAGCCCCCAACTGGATCAGGCCCTCTGGATAAGTGAGACAGTTGATTAGCTTGATCTGTTTGGAAGGCATCCAGCCAATGGGACCGGGTCCTGTCCTCAGTGCATGAGTTGGCTGTTAGGAACCTGGGCCTTATGCAGGGACACTTGGCTCAGCCTGGGAGGAGGGGACTGGACCTGCCTGGACCTAATCTACCAAGTTGATCTTAATCTTCAGGGGAGTCTTTGCCCTGGAGGAGATGGGAATGGGGGTGGGTTCGGGGGATGGTGGTGGGAGGGGTTGGGGGGAGAACAAAGAAATCCGTGGCTATGTAAAATTAAATTAAATTATAAATTAAAATTAAAAAAATATTCTTAGCTGTTACACTCACAAACTCATTGCATTTGCAGTTATCTGCATAAGACCTGCACAAGGTTTGGCTTGCCAATAGTTCATCATGAATAGCAGAGGGGCTTCTGAGACCCCCTGATGCCCTGAGAGATTGTTGACAGTTAACAGTTGCTGAGGTGGGGGGTACCATTTTCTTTAATGGTACAGTGATTGCTAAGTTGTTCATTATGCAGTAAACAACTGTTCACCCATGCTGGGGCTAGAAACTCTAAATACAGTGAGGCATATACAAGAAACAGATAAAATAGGAGACTTGTTGAGAAGAAGGGATCTGGGTTTGAGGGTAGGATGCAAAAATGATTGACAGTCATGTAAATGTGTGAAACTTTCAAACAAAAAAAACCCCTACTTTTATTTTGCTGGGTCCTTGTCATCTTAACTGGAAACCCTGTTTTCCCTTATTTAACACCATGCATCCTTCAGGCTTAGATGCTGCCTCTCAGGAAATCCTCAAACAGTTCTGGCTAGCAGTTCCGTAACTGCATTGCAGAACTTTGTTTATTAACCCCCCCCTTCTTTTGTGTGTGTGTGTATGTGTGTGTGTGTGTGTGTGTGTGTGTGTGTGTGTGTGTGTGTGTGTCTCACTGTGTACCCTTTGGAGGTCCTGGGACTCTCTATCTAGACCAGGCTGGCCTTGAACTTATATAGATCCATTTGCTGAGATTGAAATCATGCACTAATACTCTCATTCTGGTTCCATTCCTTTCCACACTAAGCAGAACTGCTTAGTCCTGAGCAGACTATCATCCTAGCAAGGGCAGGGACAGCATTGGTCCCTTTCAACTTCATATCATCTCAGTGTATGCCATGGATTCAGAAATTCCAGTTGGCTTCTTGGTTCACTACTAAGCACCATTCATAACATTCTGAACTGGAGCCACACTGCTTATGCAGAAAGCCTGCTGTTATTTGCTATATTCCTTGACAGCAAGCACCACACCCTACAAGTGCCTACCACACAGACTCATCACAGGATTTTTTGAACTTAACCTGAGAAGCATGTTTCTAACAAACCTGCTGAGAAGAGAATAACACTTTGGTGGAGAGCTTTCCTTCAGCTGCAGCAAATCCCTGACATGCTCCCTGTTCTACTTCTCCCCAATAGGATTGTTCATCTCAGACAGCCTTTGAACAGCCATCAAAACCCCCAAATTTTCTCCTCAATGTGCTATATATATATATATATATATATATATATATATATATATATATATATATATATATATATAATTAATAAGTCAACTACCTCCAACACATCAGGTTTTCAATCCCTGGCATCACAGCTTATTGGATCTTCTGACACATGACAAAATGTGCCAGGATGGTGGTTTCATTTTGTGCCACAGAAAATACCCTTGCTAGGAAAATTGTTTAATATAAAGCAGGTCCAAGCACTTCAAAACTCATCCTGTGTGTTTATAGATCTAGATTTTTATAAATCCATCTTTCCTCATTAACAATAGCCTCCTCAAATTAAGGAAAAATTTTGACATGATAAAAAAGTTACTCTTTGATAAAAATTAGTCCTTCATTTCCCCAGAATGTTCTGTTTTTTTCTTGAAAAGAATATTTTACATCACATTTTCTTCCCTGTCTCCTCTCTATCCATACAATTATATGGCAGGAAGGAGCTTGAAAATAAATATACATGCAACATCTGTATTGTAAAACAAAGCATCAGGAACCTATTAGGTTCAAAGTGGGCCCTAAAATGGCAGTGCTGAGGACAGTGCCCTAAGAGGTTAAGTCCTGCCTGGGCAGGACTCTGACTGGGTAAACAGAAAACTAAACTCAGCATTTGTCAGGGATCTCCTGAGGTGGGTTTCTGTTTACCAGGAAACCACTTGTGGGAAAGGCATTTCGTTCTTGATTAATCTTAATAGCGTGTGTTAGCTTAAAAATCCATCCTGCTGACTGTCATGTAAAATTCACTTGCTTTCCTGCCAAACTGATGTCCTCTATTCTCAGAGGCAGCCTGTAAATTGATTCCTTAAGTAAAATTTTTCTTTTCACCCACAGAGCAGTCCAGTTTGGTGGTTTTAGTGCACCCTCACTTACAGAACCAAGCAGATAGTTAAGAGGATCTCAACCCCTTTGGAGGTTCAATGACCCCATTTTTTTAAACAGGGGTTCCATATCACATATCCTATATACCAAATATTTACACTATGATTGATAACAGTTGCAAAATTACAGTTACAAAGTAACAACAAAATAATTTTATGGTTGGAGTCACCACAACATGAGGAGCTCTGTTAAAGGGTCAGAGCATTAGAAAGGGTGATAGACACAGGGAGTAGAAAGCCAAGACTTTAACACATAGGAAATTGCATTGTCTTTTTGATTGCCATCCTTTGGCTCCAGCTCCCATCTACCACCTTGCCCTCTCTGTTGGGTTGGTCTACAGTATTCTCCTTTCTAATTAGAATTTCTAATTCTAATAGCTCCTCAAGGTTTAACATCTGCCTTCCCTGTTAGTGGTGAACCCCACAGGCAAGGACTGTGTCTAGCTCATTTGTCACTCTCTGCCAGAGACTTTAACAGTATGCTGCATTTAGGAAGCATCTAGAAACTGTTGAGTGAAGACAAATGAACAATGAGACTTCTTTTGCAAAGATGCCCATAGCATATCATCGTGCTGCTTTGTGATAAGATGTCCTAATACAAATAGTTCACTCAGTTTATTACCTTTGACATGAATGAGCCATGAAAATATACTGAAGACAGAGGAGGGATATGGAAGTGAATTTACACTGCATGGAGTCCCTAGTGAGTAAGTTAAAGCTTGGAGCCAGATTCATTTCTCTTCTATCACTGAGGGATATTCCTAGGGAAAGAAGCAAGGCAGGTGATGTGATTGAATCTTGTAAACATGCTGATGACTGAATGATGCTTGATGGGACCAGAATCCTATTTATACTCCTGGTATAAGATTGCATATGGTAACCCAAACTGCTAAAATACTTACTACAACCAATTTGAGGAAGGAAAAGACTAATTTGGCTTATAGGTTAGAGTCCACCAATGAGGAAGTCATGTTAAGAACTCAAGGCAAGAGCCTAGAGGAAGAAACTAAAGCAGAGACCATGGGGGAATGCCTTTTGCTTGCTTCAGGCTTATGTTAAGTGACATTTTTAATGTATAACAGACCCACTTCCTCAGGGATGGCATCATCTATTGGTGAAATTATTAAGGCCACTCCACTTAGTTAAAAGGAAGATTTATTTAGTGGGTAACTTATAAAAAGGAAAAGTTGCAGGGTCTGGGGAAGGTGTATCGCAGTCCAGCGGTGTTCTGTGGAGCTCTGCTTGGTCCACTTCCATCCTTCAGGGTCCCGGAACAGAGAGAGCCCTCACCCATCCAGATCTCAGGTCTCTAGGTGCCTCCCCTGGCCCTGCCTCGTAGGCGTGATAGTTGCCAGAGTCTCAATGGGGGTTAGAACTTCCAGATCCAAGCTGGAATGGCTACCCACTACATCTCCCCCTTTTTTGTCTAAATAAGAAGGTTCTAAACTAATACAAGACTATATACAAAGAAATGGTTATCAAATATTGTCCAGGAATAATGAGGGATAATGATCTAGATAAGATGGAACTACAACCAATGCAAACAATATCAAGCAAGAAACACATACTAAAATCCAGAGAAGTATACAGCATGTTATAAAATAAATGGCATGTTATAAAAATCATTCCAAAAAGTATCCTATCCTAAAGAACATGAATCTAATACTTAGTATGTTCTATCTATGATATTATATATACTAAGTTGTAACTATAACTGCTAGTCTTCAATCCCATAAAAGACCTGAGAAGGAACATAATGGTACCTGAGAAATGGTAGATGAATGCAAGCAAATTTCGGGAATCTTGTAAGAGTAGACCAAGACAGCTGGCAGCCTGGACAGTCACCTAATGTTTCTCAGCATTGTTGGTGCATTCAAATTGGCTACAGGCCTAGAGTATCTGACAGACCATTTTCAGAAGCAGGAATTCTGAAAGACCATCTTACCCTGTCTTGGAAGAGTACAGTGATAGCTTTTCTTGTGTCCCGCTTGTCCAGAAAGGACAGCGTTGCATTTGTACTGTTAGCCATCAAGACAAGGGCAATTCTCTGCCCAGTAGGCCATTTTGTGCCAAAAAGACAAACTTCCAAATGAAAATGTCTTAGAAGCCCAACATTCTCTTGGGATCAAATTGGTGCAGCCAGGAGCAATTGTGTCTCATGTCAACAGAATTCTAAGTTATTTAAATGCCATATTCTCTAGGTCCATGAAGTGTTTGAAGATTACCTGTCCATCTGACCTTTGTATCTGTAAATCTGGATAACTTAACTAATGTACCTATAGAGATGACAGGCATAGGTGACTATAAATCTATAAGTCTTATCTACTGAAATAACCTAAGGACTAAGGCTTCATGTAAACAAGCTAAACAGTCTATAAGCAATTGTATGGTGAAGAACGATGACAACCAAGATTTGCCATCTTCGTAACCAAATTTAGGTTATACGAATGTATGTGGCATACATTTCTGGGTAATATCCTCTATAGGGCATAAAATGGAGGGTTTTTATATCCTTAATACTTCCTAATTAATAGAAAAGCTCCCATTTTCCTCAGTAGAAATCTCATAGCTACTCTGGGCTGGATAATGCATGTCTGAAATTATAAGGATGCAGGGAACCCTATGGAGTATCTCACAACCCTGCTACTCAACATTTACTGTTGTTTGATTACTTGTATCCTTGAAATTACCACTAAATCCTGATGTTGGCAAAACCTTTGGTTTTGGTAAATAAAACTGAAATTAGACATTTTGTCTCAGGCCATGGTAGACAATAGAGTATCACACAAGGCATTTCTTTACTTCAGAATTATCATCCAGCTGCCCTGCTGGACTTTGCATAAATTTATCTCTTGGAGTTTTGTCTTCAGTATTCTAGAATGAGACTTTGGGAATCATTAACAGTTAGGTTATTTAAAATTAGATTAAAGGTTGGGGTTGCAACTCAGTGGTATACTATTTGTTTAGCATGTGTGAGTCCAGTCTCTAGTAGCAGCTCATGTACACACACACACACACACACACACACACACACACACACACAACACAAAGTTGCTGGAATTGTGATGCCAGTCCATTAGCCAATAGCAAGTAGTTGCTTGGCCCAGTGGGCATGGTCATCTCTGAAGACTTGTGACCAGATAAGAAGTCAGGGAAGCACTCTCTCTCTTGGACTGTGGAGGGGCTTGCTGAAGCCACAGTGACCTTCACTGGACACTGCCCATCACCCATTGGGAATGAGTGGCGGTAGTAACAGACAGCTGTGCCCCCTGCCAGAACAGTAGAACAGCTGCTATGTAGCCTGGGTTCTTCTTTTTGACTTATAATTATTGTGCACAAATTTTGTCTACCAATAAATGTAACTCACTTCCCTAAGCTTCCCTCATTACCTGGCCCCAACGTGGCTGCCTGAGCCACCCACGAGCTTGGCTCACACTCTGCGTGCCTAACCCCTGGCTTTTAAAATCTCCACTCTAGGGCATGGAGCTGTCCAGGCAGATGTGGCAGCTCCATCTGCTATGTGGTTCAGGCAATTGTAACCAATACATGCAGGGATGCTCCCAATTGGGCACAACCACCCTACAATCCAGCATAACACCCTGCCTTGCATTTCTGCCTCACTGGGCAGGGACTCCATCCACTGCTGCTTCCCCTGAAAGCCTGCAGCCCTGTAGCTTTACCTTTGTTCTCTGTGCACTACCCATGTGCTTGGCTTTTGTGATCCCTGCACCAGACACCCAGATACTGGAGTATGCCCATGGCCCCCCTCCATGTGTGCCCATATCTACATCTCACCCCCATGCACTGTAGCTCCCCAGCTTACTCTGAGCTCTAGATGCATATAGACTCTAAGTGTTTTCCTGAACTGGCTCTGCTTCTTGCACATGAGTGCTAAGTGGATCCTGAGTGACCTGCTTTGGCTCAGCACCTGCTCTACCTGCAGGTGAAACATCAATACTAATCTACAACAATTATTCAAGGATTTGACCTGTGGTAAGTCACTTGACAACTTTTATGAGGTAAACAAACAAACAAACAAACAAACAAATAAATAAATAAATAAATAGAAGGGAAGCAAAAGGATAATCATAAAACCTTTCTCAGGTCAATGGACCCTGCTCACTGCTACTCTGGACAGAATGCTAGAAAAAAATTACTAGCTGGGATCAATACAATTTTGGTCATATGGCAATTCATATCTTATCCTTCAAAATGATTTGATAACAGTGCCTAAATCAGAAATGGATGGAAAGGATAAAGGCCTTGGAATATGATGATGAGAAATTGACAGAAAGGATAAAGGACTTAGAAGATAACATGCAAGGCTTACAAATAGTCAAAAAGAGATAAAGATTGCTTTGACTGATGAGATAAAGACTTTAGAGGTATTTACAAATGAGGAAAACAAAAAAGTAACTGATAAAATGAAGCTTTAGAACAGGTCACTACTCAGGAGATACAAGCCTTAGAAAAATTTTTGGAACTGATAATAAAAGTGTTCAGACATAGACAGAAGAATTCAGAGGAGAACCAACCTTACCATTTCCTTCTATAATTAGAGAAGAGTGGCATAAGATTGTTAAAACACCAACCATGATTTATCCTGTTACTGTTTATGAAAGGCCATCAAATGACAAGTATCCCAAAGGATATACAGAATATAAATGAGATCCTATACAAATGTTAGCTTTAAAGAATATTAAAGAAGTCCCTGAGACAGAGCCTGCCAGCACCGACTGGACTAAGAGGTGAGTCTCTATCCTCATACCCGAACATCCCAGCCCCTAGGCTTTAGGCCCAGGGGCACAACCCTGCACCCCTACACCACCACCCACTGCAGTTCTAGGTTCAGGCCAATTGGCAGGCAGACCTCCAGCAAACAGGTCAGATTACACCCATCCCCTATCAGACCCTGTAACCCAAGCCCCACCTCACCCAAATCCCATCCACCCTCTGAGACTGCAATTGTTCCCTGAGACAGAGCCTGCCAACCTTTGACTGGACTAAGAGGCCAGTTGACAGGCAGACCTCCTGCAGATGGGTCAGATTGCCACCATCTACCACACGCTAAGACTGCAGCTACTCCCTGAAACAGAGCCCACTAGCACCAGTTGGACTAAGAGCTGCTCCCTAACACAAAAAGTCCATCAGCATCAACTAGGCCAAGAGCTCCTACTGGATCAAGAGTATCAATCAGACCAAGAGAGGCTCCCTCAGACACAGACACTGCTTGCACCAAGTAGAGAAAGAGATGAGTAGATGCCACTGCAAAAATACAGTTAACAACATAAAAACCAATATGGCTCCATCAGAACCTACATCATCAAGACCTGAACATCCTAACACAGAAAAAACAGAAGATAACTACCATAAAAATGACCTTAAGAAGATATTAGAGATCTTAAAAGAGGAAATGAAAAATTCCCTTAAAGAAATCGAGGAAAAGTCAAACAAAAAATGGGAAGAAATCAGTAAATCCCTTGAAAGCCAAGAGAAAGCAATTAAACAAGTGAGAGAAACAGTTCAAGATTTCAAAACTGAAATGAAGTCAATAAAGAAGACACAAACTGAGGGAATGCTGTAAGTGGAAAATCTGAGTAAATGAACAGGAACTACAGATGCAAGTATAACCAACAGAATGCAAGTGAAAGACCTGTATGATAAGAACTTTAAGTCTCTGAAGAAAGAAATTGAAAAAGATATCAGAAAATGGAAAGGTCTCACATGCTCATGGATAGGTAGAATCAACATACTAAAAATGGCAATCTTACCAAAGGCAATCTACAGGTTCAATGCAATCCCCATCAAAATCCCAACACAGTTCTTCACAGACTTGGAAAGAAAAATAATTAACTTTATATGGAAAAACAAAACAAAAAAAACCCCCAAAAACTAGGATAGCTAAAAGAATCCTGTATAATAAAGCAACCTCTGGAGGCATCATGATCCCTGACCTCAAGCTCTACTATAGAGCTATAATAATAAAAACAGCTTGATACTGGCATAAAAACCAACATGTGGACCAATGGAATTGAATTGAAGACCCTGACATTATTCCACACACCTATGAACATATGATTTTCGACAAAGAAGCCAAAACAGTATCACGGAAAAAGAAAGCATCTTCAACAAATGGTGCTGGCATAACTGGATGTCAACATGCAGAAGATTGTAAATAGATCCATATCTGTTGCCATGCACAAAACTCAAGTCCAAGTGGATCAAAGATCTCAACATATATCCAATTACACTGAACTTGATAGAAGAGAAATTAGGAAATAGTCTGGAATGCATTGTCATAGGAGATCACTTCCTAAATAAAATACCAGTAGCACAGACACTGAGAAAACAATTAATAAATGGGACCTCCTGAAACTGAGAAGCTTTTTTAGAGCAAAAGACATGGTCAATAAGACCAAACGACAGCTTACAAAATGGGAAAAGATCTTCACCAACTCCACATCTGACAGAGGTCTGATCTCCAAAACATAAAAGAACTCAAAAAGCTAGACATCAAAATACTTAAAAATTCAATTAAAAAGTGGGCTACAAAGCTTAACAGAGAATTCTCAGCAGAAGAATCTCAAATGGCTGAAAGGCATTTAAGGAATTGCTCAACATCCTTAGTCATCAGGGAAATGCAAATCACAACAACTCTGAGATACCATCTTACACCTGTCAGAATGCCTAAGATCAAAAACACTGAAGACAACTTATGTTGGAGAGGATGTGGAGCAAGGGGAACACTCCTCAACTGTTGGTGGGAATGCAAACTTGTACAACTACTCTGGAAATCAGTATGGTGGTTTCTCAGAAAATTGGGAATAAATCTTCCTCAAGACCCAGTTACACCACTCTTGGGCATATACCCAACGTATTGCTCAATCTTACCACAAGGACACATGATCAACTAGGTTCATATCAGCATTATTCATAATGGCAAGAACATGGAAACAACCTAGATGCCCCTCAACTGAAGAATGGATAGAGAAAATATGGCACATATATACAATGTAGTACTATTCAGCAGTAAAAAACAATGATATCATGAAATTTGCAGGCAAATGGATGGAACTAGAAAATATCATCTTAAGTGAGGTAACCTAGACTCAGAAGGACAAACATAGTATGTACTGACTCATAAGTGGATACTAAATGGGAGGGAAGGGATGGCCAGACTGCAACCCACAACTCCTGAGAGGCTAGCTAACAGGGAACGACCGTAGGAGGGATACATGGATGACCCTGTGAAGGTGAAGTGGATGAGATCTACATGAGTGGACTGGGTGTGGGGGGGATGGAAGAGGGCAAGGAGTGGGGGATGAGAATATAGGGAAATGGGAGGGTCAAGCTGAAACAGGGACAGAGTGGGAGGGCAGGGAGGAAGATACCATGATAGATGAGCACATCATTAGAACTGGAAGAGGCAGTATGCTGGGGAGGCTCTTAGGAATCTACAAGGTTGACCCCACCTTGGTCTGCTGGCAGTGGTCCAGAGGGTGCCTGGACCGGTCTACTCTAGTGACCAGCCTAGAAAATAACCTAGCTGCCATCATAGAGCCTTTGTCCAGTGACTGATGGAGGCAGATACAGAGATCCATGGCCAGGCAACAGACTGAGCTCTAGGAATCCAATTGATGAGAGACAGGAGAGATAATGGAGGAGAGGGACATCGAGATCATGATGGGAGGACATGCAGAGATGACCATCCACACTAGTGGAAGCCCATGAACTGGGGACTGGTGGCTCTGGAGCCCCAATGGGACTGGAATAAGCCATCTGCATTCCTAAGGTGGTTGTTTGGTACAAAATGTTTGGGGGGCACCCAGGCAGGGGGCTCAGGATCTGTCCCTAGTCTATGTACTTCTGCAACCAGGTGACTGTGGTGTGACACCTTGCACAGCCTTGGTACAGAGGGAAGGGGCTTGGACCTACCTAGGCTCAGTGTGCTGGGCTCTGCTGACTCCCCTTGGGAGACCTCGATTTGTGGGATGTGGGGATGCAGGGTGGCTCGGGAAAGAGGGCTGGGGGTGGGAGGAGGGAAGAGGATGATCTGTGAATAGTATGTAGAGTCAGTAGAAAATGAAGAAAAATGAGAGAAAAAAAGAATATTAAGGAAAAACAATTTCCTATGGTACACATTCAGCATATGTGAGGCAGATGTTAAATACAAGGTGCTCTTGGAACAAAATTATTCCAAATGTGTGGTGATATATTTTATATCAAATAAAACTTGCCTGAGGATCAGAGGACAGAGCCAGCCACTAGATTAAACACAGAGGCCAGGAAGTGGTAGCATACACCTTTAATCCTAGCACTTGGGAGGCAGAGATCCATTTGGATCTCTGTGAGTTCAAAGACACCCTGGACTACATAAAATTGATTCAGTCTAGGAAAGAAACAGAGCCAGGCAGTGGTGGCACACACTTTTAATCCCAGTATTTGGGAGTCACAGGCCTTTAATCCTAGCACTTGAGATCTCATAGTTTTGCTACTAGTATTTGGGAAGCACACATGCCATTAATTCCAGCAGTAGGAAGGAAGAGAAATGGCTGGGTGCAGAAAGGTATATAAAGCATGAGGAGACAGGAACTAGAACCTTTCTGCTGAGGACTCAGAGGCTTGCAGTCTGAGGATTCCTGAAGTTAGGATCTGGTCTTCCATTCTGCCTGAGCATGTGTTAGTGGTGAAAAGTTTCTCTCATGCCTTGTTCCTTTGTTTCCTCTGATCTTTCAGCATTTACCCCAATATTTGGCTCTGGGTTTTTATTATAAGTCCTTTAGGAATTTATGTAACACAAATGACATAACAATTACAGCAGTATGGTGATATTTTATTTGTAATGAAATGTGATTTTAATTGTATGTTAATAAATAAAGTTGCCCGGGGGTCAGAGCTATTAGAGCCATAGAAAGAGCATGGTGGTGGTGGTGCATGCCTTTAATCCCAGCACTTGGTAGACAGAGCTAGTAGATCTCTGTGTGTTCAGGGATACAGCCAGCATTGGAGACACACACCTTTAAGACCTGGAGGGCTGCACTTACAGGCAGTGACGAGGCAGTCACATGTTTGGGTTTACAACCAATGAGAAGGCAGAACAGAAAGACTTTATCAAGACAAACACACAGGAAGTAGGTCTCTTTCGGAGAGGTAGGACTACTGTAGGAGGAAGGGTAAGGTTTTAGCTCTGAGCTCTGACATCTTGGCGTTCTTCTTTATATTGGCTCTGTGTTTCTTATTTAATAAGATCGTTGGTTACATCTACACAGCAGTACTAGAATATAGTCCTCAGTTAGAATGGAACAGCTGGTTGAGAGAAGCTAAGGTCCTTGAACAGTGAAGTAATGGTAGAGGTTTTCAGATTTCCCAAGATCAAATACTTAGTGAGGGCTGTTATGCTGATATAGATAAGTCAGGCTACATTTGGTGTACACATTTTGTCCCTATGTTATACAGCAGCTTTAAATGCTTGGGACAAGATTCAAGAATCAGGTACCTGGGCAGTGGTGGTGCATGCCTTTAATCTCAGTACTCAGGCAGAGGCTGGTGGGTCTCTGTGAGTTTGAGGCCAGCCTGGGCTATAGAATGAGTTCCAGAAAAGTCTCCAGAGCTACACAGAGAAACCCTGTTTCAAAACAAACAAACAAACAAACAAACAAAAAAATAACTAAATCAAAAAAACAAAAACAAAAATTTAAGAATCAGGAAAGAGAACCAAAACACACCCTAATGTTCTACAAGGCACAAAGAACCCTTCACTGAATTTTCACAAAGACTGACTTCAGTAGTAAATAAAATGATATAAGATCCAGAACTCAGAATCATACTAATTTGATCTTTTTCTTCTGAAAATGGTAAAAATTCAAGAAGATAATTGGCCTTTAAAGATCAGATCAGCACCAATAGAAGAATGGATCCAACACAGAGTCAATATTGAGTCTCTGAATTATGATGATGCTTGGGTAGGAGAGGTGATTTCCAAAGGCTTAAGGAAAAATCAAAATGTCAAATGTTTTAATTGTGGTAAACAAGTCATCTAAAAAGGTCATCTAAAAAGAAATTGTAGGCAGGGCATTCCTAGAAACAATGTTTCTTCTACAGATAACCCAAACAGAAGGCTCCAACATTCTGGATTATGTAGAAGATGTGGCAAAGGCCGGCATTAGACCAATCAATGCAGATCAACAAGGGACAAGCAAGGCAACCCTTTATCATCTGGAAATGCCTCGGGAGGTCCTCTCACAGGTCCCCATATCAAACTTGGTTCAGTCATTCCCTGTCACCATGGGAGAAACTCATCCCCAGAGCAATTAAAGGACCTAGTGCCTATGGTAAAAAATCATACTGCTTTGGATTATACATTAGCTCTAGAAGATAAGACAAATTTTCCAATAGAAACCATAAAATGAATATTTTGTCAGACTTCAATAAATAATCAAATACCAAAGCTAAGGGTATAAACAAATGACATTGTAATTGAAGGTCTTGTGGACACAGGGGCAAATGTAACTATAATTGTAGCAGAATCAGTTTTTAGGGATTAGAACCTTATCTCAGGTAAAACAAAGCATAAGATGGGTTGAATGTATAGGGCAAGAAGGACAGAGAGGAAAACTGAAGCCATATGTGGCTAACACAGCAATGAATATATGGGGTTATGGTTTGTTACAGCAATGAAATAACCAGATAAACATTACTTTGATCTCAGAAACAGACCATAAACCAATGTATGTTTCTGGGAAAAATATTAAAAGGTATTGCAAAGAACAGTCACCAACTGTAGCAGTAACTCCCACATTACTACCTGTTCACCATGTCCAAATGAAGAGCTGAGGATTAAAAACAGAGACAAGACAGTAGGTCATTCCTCTCAGCAGAATGCCGAATGCTGAATGCTGTTTATTGAAGGAGGGAGGAGGTCTTAAATACAGGCTTACAGCACAGTGGGAGAACCCTGGAGGGCAGAAGTTTGTTACAGATGTTTTACATACTTGCATCCTTGCTGTTTACACCAAATGCAGGATACACAAACAAAGAACCTCTGGTAAGCTGTTTTAGGAGGAAGAAAACCAGCAGGGAATCAGCATAGAGAGTACATCTGGTCAAGGTCAGCAAGCAAGGCAACAGCTACTCAAGGAATGGGAGGCCAGGGCCCAACAACCACCCATTCAGTCTGTACAAAAAAGTGTAAGTGGGGGGGGGGCACAACAACTGTTGATTTTCAGGAGTACCAACAATCCTGCCTTTAAAATGCTTACCTGACAAACCTGGGTGGAACAATGGCCCTTGACATCAGAAAAATTACAGGCTTTAGAACAGCTGGTACAGAAGCAGCTAAATGCTCAACATATTGAAGAATCAACCAGCCCTTTAAATTCTCCTGTATTTGTTATTAAAAAGATGTCTGGAAAATGGAGAATGCTGACAGATTTTTGAGAGCCATAAATAAAGTAATTCAGCCAATGGGCTCTCTACAGCCTGCAATTGCCTTGTCCTCTCTGTTACCCAAAGGATGGTCTATTATAGTTATTGATTTAAAAGACTGTTTCTTCACTATACATCTACAAGAAAATAACAGGGAAAATTTGCCCTCACATTACCTACTTATAATAATTCTCAGCCTATTAACATATCAATGGAAGGTTCTCCCACAAGGCATGTTAAACTGCACCACCCTGTGCCAGTATTTTGTATGACAGCCATTGGAAATAATTCATGTACAATTTTCTCAATCTATGATTTACCATTATATGGATGGTATCTTATTAGCTGATTCAAATGTAGATACTTCAGAAAAAAATGCTTGAAGAAGTAAAGGAAGTTTTGTCCTGCTTCAAATTATAAATTGCTCCTGAAAAAATACAAAGAAGAGATTCTGTTAGTTAATTAGGATATAAAAGATTCAATACCAAAAGATACAAATCAGGAGAGATCAATTGCATACTCTTAATGACTTTCAAAAATTGCTGGGAGACGTTGTTGGAGTGACAACTCAAGAACTGAGTAATTTATTTTAAACCTTAAAAGTTGGCAAGGACTGAAGTAGTCCAAGAGAATTAACATCTGAAACTGAGAGAGAATTGGCTTTGGTGGACAACAAATTACAGGATGGACATGTAGATTGTTTGACTGAATTCTGGTTATGTTACTTTCTATGGATTCCCCTACAGGGATTTTAATGCAAAGGGAAGATATCTTAGAATGGATGTTTTTACCACCCAAACAGAGTAAACAATTAAAGACATATGTGGTAAAGGCTTCTGAGTTGATTCTAAAAGGAAGATTAAGACTTCATCCATTGTCAGGAATGGACCCAGCAAAAATTGTATTATCTTTTACGAATGCTGAAGTTTACTCTTTATGGGCAGAAAATGGAAACTGGAAAAGAGATGTTACTTTGGGAAATTAACAACAGATATCCCAAAAGCAAGAGATTTCAATAAAATAAAATCTCTTTCATAAAAAGAACCAATTGGTCCTTCCTCATGTTGTATGGGAATCTCCAATATCTGTAGCCCCTACATTCCATACTGATGCAAATAAATCAGGAAAGGCAGGTTATAAGTCAGGAAACTTGAGTAAAGTGGCTCAAAGCCCTTATGATTCTGTTCAAAAGTCAGAATTATATGCTATTCTCATGGTATTAATGGATTTTACAGAACAAAGAAATATTGTTACTGACTCTCAATATGCAGAATGAGTTATTTTACACATTGAAACTGCTGAAATTATTCCTGATGAATCAGAATTAACTTCATTATTTATATGGTTACAGGAAATAGTCAGGAATAGGAATTATCCCATGTATATTTAACACATACCAGATCCCACATGGGTCTGCCAGGCCCAGTAGCACAAGATAATGATGAAATTGATCAGTTATTAGTAGGCAATGCATTAGAGGCCCCAGGATTTCACCAACACAATACACAAACACTGTGTCAATAGCAAGAGTTTGAAAAAGGAATTTTCCATCAAGAAATTTATAAAAAAATCCTACTTGTTTCTTGTATAATTAAACTATTACCTGCAGGAAGTAATCCTAAGGGTCCTCAAAGAAATGAAATTTGGCAAATGGATACGCTTCATTTTGCAGAATTTGGAAATTTAAAATATGTATACCATACCATAGATACATACTCAGGCTTTCAATGGCAACTGCTTTGAGTTCTAAGAAGGCTGATTCTATAATTACATATCTATTAGAAGTCATGTCCATCATGGGAAGACCTGTACAAATTAAGAGTGATAATGCTCCAGCGTATGTCTCTAGTAAAATGAAACAGTTTTTTGCATATTACACCCTAAAGTATATTATACAATCCAAAAGGACAATTGGTTACAGAAAAATCTAATCACACTTTAAAAGAAATGCCAAATAAACAGAAAAGGGTAATAAAGACCCCCAGTGATAGATTGCACAATGCCTTATTAACTTTAAATTTTCTAAATGCTAAAGAGAAAGGAACAACAACTTTGGAGAGATATTGGAGAGTAGAAAACTAATGAATTAAAGCAGTCTGTGTGCTTTAAGATGTGTTGACCTCGGAATGGAAACAAGGATATGTGTTATACTCCAAAAGGGGTTATGCTTCTGTTTCCACAGGAGAAAAGCTATGGATACCATCAAAATTAATAAAGATGTGATTCGAACAGGAAAGACCACTTGATTAGAAGAAGTAGTTGTTCATCAACTGATGTGGCATTTCAACATGTGGAAAGGAAAAAAACCTACCAGATTAAGGTCAGGGTAGAGTTCTGTTTTTGTCTTTACAGGAGAATAAAATTTTCCTTTTTGAAGACATCAATAACATTTGGACAGATAGACATCTAAAGAAGAAGGGAGAACTGTCCACAAAAAATTACCAAGAAAAGAAACAATCTGGCATGATGGCATAATTGCTTTCTACAGGGTAAAATATCTTTACCTCTCAAAATATTTGTAGTCCCGACTCAAATAAAAACTAAAGCTAGCTTTGAAATTAGATTTTGGCTCTCTCCTTCTCAAAACCCAAGCATGTTGTTAAAAGAAAATTCCGAATCTCTGTCTATTATCAGAAGAGTCACCTGGTATAAGACAGAAGAAAAGCAAAATCTAGAGACTATTTTTGTCACAAATCTCTTTCCCCTCAAATTTATTTTGACTCTTTAGAACTTTTCCTTAGGTATAATACTAACTTAAAATTAAGACTTTCTATTTTGATATTAATAATGTTTAATTTTTTCACAGTGAGCAATAAATTTTCCTAACAGCAATCTTTGAAGTATCCAAAAGGATGATGGGGCCCTACAACAACAACTCTACCTGGAATATATTAGAACCATTGAACTGATAAACACCATGCAAAGATCAGCTTTGGACTATCAACTGCTCAGGAAAATTCCAAGGTAGCTAGCTGAGATGGTCCACCCTCTTGCACCTCTCCAGCCAGAACTTCAGATAAGCTTTACCCATTACTCAGATACTGGCTATCAATGTTGCAGCTAGTCCTCCTAAGACTTAAACATTGTTTCAGTTTTTATAGGTTCCCATAGAGATACTATTGCCCTCCCCAGATAGCAGGAAGTATTTCTAAGAACACAATGGTGTTGGTGGCACACGCCTTTAATCCCAGCACTCGGGAGGCAGAGCCAGGTGGATCTCTGTGAGTTCGAGGCCAGCCTGGGCTACCAAATGAGCTCCAGGAAAGGCACAAAGCTACACAGAGAAACCCTGTCTCGAAAAACCAAAAAAAAAAAAAAAAAAAAAAAAGAACACAATGCCCACTTTCCAAAAAGGTAGGGTGAATGATTTTCTTGTTTTTCCTAGGGTTATGGATAGTTGTCATCTTAGGGGATTGGTAGTAAATTGTTATAGGGTTGGGGACAGAACAAAGAAGATTATAGACTCAGGGATCTATTTCAAATAGATAAAGGGAGATAGATATATTAAGGTAAAAAAGCAGATTATTAAATTTACTTGTAAATTAAAAAAGTTACTGTCAGTTTTAAATAGTTTACATTCATATAGATTTTTGTATATCAATATAAATTCAAAGTTATTGTTGCTATACTCTACATATGTATCTATTTATTTTTAAGATATTTTTGAATGTGTATGTGCCTGTCACACACATATTTCAAAATTATTTTTGTTATATCTGTCCCTACTTCTGTTTAAGATATTTTTGTATACTGATACAAACATAAAATTATTTTTGTCATGCTGTCTACACGTTTCTACTTCTGTTTAGGATATTTTTGTATATTGATACAAATTAAGGTTATTTTGCCATATTGCATTGAACATTTCTACCCCTGGTTAAGATATTCTTGTATATTGTCACAATTTCAAGGTTATTGTCCTTACATTGTACATTTGTTTCTATTTTTGCATAAGGTATTTCCTCTATAGCTTTTTTATTTATATAATGTGGAGCTTTGGTTCTTAAGCTATATAGGATAATAAGAATTACAGATTAATAGTCACCCATGTTTGTCAAACTTATAGTCATGCAGAGATATGTTCCAAATAGATAGGTGATCTTCAAACACTTCAAAGACCTACAGAATACACCATTGAAAATGTTTTAATAACTTACAAGTTTTCTAACATAAGTCATGCCTGTTCCTGGCAGCACTGATCTACTCATGAGAGGATGGATGATAGACAGCAAAGACACTGCATATGGAGCTTGCTTTCTTTTGGCAAAACTGGCCTATTGGGCAAGAATTGCCATTGCCTTGACTGCTAACAGTAAGTAAGTTGTCCAGTCTGGGCAAGCAGAACACAAAGAAAAGAGACTGCCAAACTTTGTCAAGATAGGGTAGGACAGTCCTTCTAATTTTCCTGCTTCTAAAAAAGGTATGTCAGATATTCTAGGCCTATAAGCCAAAGTTGGATGCCCCAACATCATAGAGGAACATTGGGTGACTGTTCAGGCTGCCAGGTGTTTCTATCATTTCTTAAATTTTTTTTGGAATTTGCCTGCTTGCATTTCCTGCTTATTCAGGTATTATCTTCCTTGGCAGGTGTTTGATGAGATTGAAGACTAGATAGTTGCAGTTATGATCCTCCCAACTTTTAGCTAATGACATATCAGGTACAAGCCTAGATTCTTCAGGAAAGGATACCTATATGTTATAGTCTCTATAAATATGCAAGTTACCTATGGTCTGGACATCTAGAATGTGTTTCTTACTTGATAATTGTTCTTGTATGTAGTTTCATTTTTTGTTTATTACATTTTCCTTCTTCTGAACAGTACATGATAATGGTTTTTATTATATGTAGTTTTTATTATGTTAGGATAAGAACCTTCCTTCTTAATTAGACAAAAAGGGGGAACTGTTGCTGGAACTGTGATACTGGTCTGTTAGCCAATAGCAAGTATTGGGTGGTCTTCCCTGAAGAGACCTGACTAAATAAGAAGCCAGGGGGAGGAGATGCTCCAGGGAGGAGGTGATGCCCTCTCTCTTGGACTGTGGAGGGGCTTTCTGAAGCCACTGAGAATGTGCAGCTTGGTGATCTTCCCTGGACCTTCTCATCACCCACTGGGCACAAGCAATAGCAGTAGCAGATAGGTGTGCCCCTTGCAGGATAGCAGGACAGCTGCTTTGGGGCCTCCACTCTTCTTTCTGACTTGTATTTATTGTAATACATTTCCTTAAGCTTCCCTGTTCTCTCTCTCTCTCTCTCTCTCACACACACACACACACACACACACAGGCACACACACACACACACGCACACACACACAGGCACACACACACACACACACACACACACACACTGCTGTGGTGGTAATCTAATTGTACTGAAATATTATTTTGATTGTATGTTAATAAATAAAGTTGTCCGGGGGTCAGAGCTATTAGAGCCATAGCAAGAGTGTGGCGGTGGTGGCACACGCCTTTAATCCCATAGATCTCTGTGTGTTCAGGGATACAGCCAGCATTGGAGACATATACCTTTAAGACCTAGGGGGCTATACATTCAGACAGTGACGAGGCAGTCACGTGTTTGGGTTTACAACCAATGAGAAGGCAGAACAAAATACTATAAATAGACGAACAGACAGGAAATAGGTCTTTTTTGGGAAGCTGGGACACCACAGGTGGAAGGGTGAGATTTTAGCTCTGAGCTCTGACCTCTCGGCTTTCTCCTTTACATTGTTTCTGTGTTTCTTATTTAATAAGACGGTTGGTTACATCAATATCTGGCGCCCAACGTGACAAGAATCCATTAAAAACCGCTTGGCTTGGCGGCAGGTCTGCTTTCCCCGCAAGGGCGGCAGGCGGCCTGCGGCGGCCACCGGCAGCCGACGGGGCAGGGGGCAGCAGGCAGCGGTTGGCTTTTTAGCCTGGGTCTAAGTCTGCTTGACCTCAGGCTGGACTATCAGTGAGCTGCTTGCTTAAATCCTGCTTGCTTAAAGCCGGCGCTACAAACAACTCAGACTTGCCCTGCCGAACAGGGCCCTGCCTGTAAAGCCAACGCACGTGGTCAGAGCTTAAGGAAGTCAGACCCAAGCCTTGACTCGGCACAAGAGGGAACATGTGGCTGCATTTAAACTTTAGCCAGCTACGCTTTCTTGTTCTCTCTCTCTCTCTCTCTCTCTCTCTCTCTCTCTCTCTCTCTCTCTTTCTCTTTGGATTTACACCTGGGACACTAGGTGGCTGTTTTGAAAATCCCCTTGGATTTCTACTGTTCTACGCAGATTTGGTAAGTCATAATATATCAGATATTTTAAAGGAAACTATCTAAAAGAATTTTTTTCCACATTAAAAAGCAAATGGGTTTTATGTGCACATTGGAAGAAAATTGGTTTTTGTTCGAAATTTTAGGCAGTCTGACAATGGAACAAATATATAATATTAGTATTGGTGGAATTATGCACCTTATCACTATGCTAATCCACATTTTAATATTTAAAAAGATAGTCAATTTAAGTGCCAGGATAACAGCTTTAGAAGAACTTGTTAAACCTGTAAAAATTCAGACAAAAGAAATTAACAGTGAAGTTGTTTCATGTCGGGATCATAAGGTTGCAGAAAGAAAGCCTGTTTTCACACAGTCAACCTTAATTTATCCTGTAACCGTACAGCAGATGCCTGATCAAATGGCTACACAAAATATTTGGGCTCCAATTGAAATGTTGGATTTAAAAAGGTTTAAGGAGGCAATAGTATCTTATGGCATGCATTCCCCATATGTAAAGCAAATGTTAAACTCTTGGTCAACATATAATAGGATAGTACCACAGGACTGGCGGGACCTTGCACAAGGTGTTCTGGAATCCAGCCAGAGACTTCAATTTCTGACTTGGTTTAAGGAGGAGGCTAAAAGCATAGAAAAACAATGGAGGGATAAAGGAATACAAGTTTGCCAGGATCAGCTTATTGGAGAAGGCCAATATGCTTCAGTACAAACACAATGTTTATATGATGTCCAAACCCTAATTTTATGTTGAACGGCAGCCTTGAATGCATGGGACAGAGTTGAGGAACCAGGAAAAAAATCTGAGTCATTTACAAAGGTGATGCAAGGCCCAAAAGAGTCTTTTACAGATTTTTTACAAAGACTGGCTTCAGCAGTAAAGAGAATGGTCTCAGATTCAGAAGTTGGTAAGGCAATAATTGAATCTTTGGCCTTTGAGAATGCGAATGCAGCATGCAAAATAATAATCAGGCCATTAAGGGCAAGATCTGCACCTATGGAAGATTAGATTAGAGAAACAATTAATGTTGAAGCTGATGAGCATGATGATACATGGGTAGGAGAAGTAATTTCAAAAGGTTTGAGGAGTGTTAGATGTTTTGGATGTGGAAAGCAAGGACATTTGAAAAGGGACTGTAGACAGGTCATTCCGAGAAACAATGTTTCTTCAAGGAACAATGGCAACAGAATGCCCCTTCCTTCTGGAGTATGCAGAAGGTGTGGTAAGGGAAAACACTGGACCAATGAATGTAGATCAACAAAGGACAGACAGGGTAATCCTTTGCCTCAGTCTTCGGGAAACTCCCAGAGGGGCCTCGCGCAGGCCCCCAGTGCAAATCCAGTTCAAACCTTTCCTGCAGCCATAGAGGAAATCCCTGCTCTGGAGAGTGATTAAATAACCAAATGCCTATTGGAATAAATCATGCTGGTCAGGTTGATGAAACAGAGAGAATAGAAAATTCAGGAGAAAACATAAAGAATTTTTTTTGGCAAACTTCTATTAATGAACAAAGACCAAAATTAACGATAAAAATAAATGGTGTTTTGTTGTCTGGTCTGGTAGACACAGGTGTGGACGTTACCATAATTGCACCAGAATTTTGGCATCCAACTTGGCCTCTTCAGGAGGTAAACGTTCAACTGTTAGGAATTGGGACATTATCTCAGGTGAAACAAAGTGCAAGATGGCTCGAATGTATAGGTCCAGAAGGACAGAGAGGAAAATTAAAACCATATGTGGCTAACATAACTATGAACCTGTGGGGTCGAGACTTGTTGCAACAATGGAATACTCAGATTAACATCCCTCCAATCTCAGAAACAAATCATAAACTAACACATGTTACTGAGAGAAATATTAGAAGATATTATTCTAATGAGTGGTCACCAGCCATCCATATTATACAAGAATAGGGCACAATAACTGATGATCTTCCAAAGACACCAACAGCTCTACCTTTAAAATGGTTAACAGACAAGCCTATATGGGTCCAACAATGGCCTTTAACAACAGAGAAACTCCAGGCTTTAGAAGAGCTGGTAGAAGAACAGTTAAATGCTCAGCATATTGAAGAATCAACCAGCCCTTGGAATTCTCCTGTATTTGTTATTAAAAAGAAACCTGGTAAATGGAGAATGGTAACAGACCTTAGAGCAATTAACAAAGTAATTCAGCCAATGGGCTCTCTACAATCTGGGATGCCTTTGCCTACTCTGTTACCAAAAGGATGGCCTCTCATAGTTATTGATTTAAAAGACTGTTTCTTTTCAATACCCTTACAAGAAAAAGACAAAGAAAGATTTGCTTTTACAGTGGCTACTTATAATAATTCTCAACCGGTTAAAAGATTTCAATGGAGGGTCCTCCCTCAGGGAATGTTGAATAGCCCAACTCTGTGCCAATATTTTGTACAACAGCCATTGGAAGTGATAGGTAAAAAATTTCCTAAATCTATAATTTATCATTATATGGACGATATTTTACTAGCTGACTCAAATGCAGATACTTTGGAAATAATGTTTGAAGAAGTAAAGAAAATTTTGCCTTGCTGGGGATTACAAATTGCTCCTGAAAAGATACAAAGAGGAGATTCTATTAATTATTTAGGATATAAAATAGAGCTACAAAAAATTAGACCCCAAAAGGTGCAAATTCGGAGAGATAGACTACAGACTCTTAATAACTTTCAAAGATTATTTGGAGATATTTCTCATCTACGAACTATTGTTGGGGTAAAAAATGATGAATTGACTAATTTGTTCAAAACCTTAGAAGGTGACAAGGACTTAAATAGTCCAAGAGAATTATCACCTGAAGCTGAGAAAGAATTAGCCTTGGTAGAAAAGAAAGTGCATGAAGGACATGTGGATCGTATTGATCCAAAGCTGGATTGCATTTTGGTTATTTTACCTTCTAGGCGTTCTCCTACTGGAATATTAATGCAGAGGGAAGATATTATATTGGAATGGATATTTTTACCAAATAAACGAAATAAAAAATTAAAAACTTATGTAGAAAAAATTTCTGACTTGATTTACAAAGGACAATTTGGACTTCGTCAATTAGCAGGCATAGACCCAGCAGAAATTGTCATACCATTAACTGAGGAGGACATTGAAAAATTATGGACAGAAAGTGAACCTTGGCAAAGAGCTTGCAGTAACTTTTTGGGAGAAATTAACAGCAAATATCCCAAAAGCAATAGAATTGATCTTATAAAGAGAGCTGAATGGATCTTGCCTCAAATTGTACGGCAAAAACCCATATCTGGAGTTCATACATTTTATACAGATGCCAACAAAGAAGGAAAGGCAGGCTACAAATCAGAAAATTTAAGTAAAGTGGTTCAAAGTCCGTATAATTCAGTTCAACAATCAGAATTGTATGCTATTTTGTTGGTATTAATGGATTTTTCAGAACCTCTCAACATAGTAACTGACTCTCAGTATGCTGAAAGAGTGGTTTTACATATTGAGACTGCAGAATTTATCCCTGATGCTTCAGAATTAACTTCACTATTTATTCAATTACAAGATACAATCAGGAAAAGGAATCATCCTTTATATATAACTCACATTCGATCCCATACTGGTCTGCCAGGTCCTCTAGCACAAGGCAATGATGAGATTGATAAATTATTGATAGGAAATGTGCTGGAGGCCTCAGAATTTCATAAAAAACATCACGTCAATAGTAAAGGCTTAAAAAAGGATTTTTCCATAACCTGGCAACAAGCCAAAGAAATAGTAAAGAAATGTCCTACTTGTTCCTTCTACAACCAGACGCCATTACCAGCAGGATGTAACCCAAAGGGTACACAGAGAAATGAAATCTGGTAGATGGACGTGTTTCACTTTGCAGAATTTGGAAAATTGAAACATGTACACCACACTATCGATACTTATTCAGGATTTCAATGGGCAACTGCTTTGAGTTCTGAAAAAGCTGATTCTGTAATCACTCATTTGCTAGAAGTTATGGCCATCATGGGTATACCTGCACAAATCAAAACTGACAATGCTCCATCATATGTCTCTGTTAAAATGAAACAGTTTTTTGCTTATTTCAATATAAAGCATATTACAGGCATACCACATAATCCTACAGGTCAAGCAGTTATAGAAAGATCAAACAGAACTCTAAAAGATATGCTAAACAAACAGAAATGGGTAACAAAAACCCCCAGAAATAGACTGCATAATGCTCTTCTAACTTTGAATTTTCTGAATGCCAATGAGAAAGGAACAACAGCTGCAGAGAGACATTGGATAATAGAAAAAACTACAGAATTAAATCAGCCTATATACTTTAAGGATGTGCTGACCTCAGAATGGAAACCAGGGTATGTATTAAATTGGGGACGAGGTTTTGCTTTTGTTTCTACAGGAGAAGATAAGCTGTGGGTACCATCAAAATTGATAAAGGTTCGATTTGAACAAGAGAGACCTCTTTTTTTATTTTATTTTATTTTTTTCATATATATATATATATTACAATACCATTCAGTTCTACATATCAGTCATGGGTTCCGCTATTCTCCCCCCTCCCACCCCCTCCACTTACCCCCAGCCCACCCTCCATTCCCACCTCCTCCAGGACAAGTCCTCCCCCGAGGACTGCGATCAACCTGGTAGACTCAGTCCAGGGAGGTCCAGTCCCTTCCTCCAAGACTGAGCCAAGTGTCCCTGCATAAGTTCCAGGTTTCAAAGAGCCAACTCATGCAATGAGCACAGGACTTGGTCCCACTGCCTAGATGCCTCCCAAACTGATCAAGCCAATCAACTGTCTCACCTATTCAGAGGGCCTGATCCAGCTGGGGGCCCCTCAGCCTTTGGTTCATAGTTCATGTATTTTCATTCATTTGGCTAATTTTTTTTCAATAATTGAGTAAAACTGAAATTTGTTATGTGTCACAGTCATCCTAGGGACCTCCATGCTATATATATAGCCTCTATGGTTCTATGGGTTGTGGTCTGATTGTTCTTTATTTTATATCTAGAATCCACCTATGAGTGAGTACATACCATATCTGTCTTTCTGGGTTTGAGTTACCTAAGAGAGTCCTCTTAATTAGAGGAGGTGATAGTTCATCAACCAGCATAAACATCCAATTTAAACTAACTTGTACCAGTAACACATGCCTTTTCATTTAATCAGATAATAACTTGTCAAAAGGAAACATCCCCAAAATTAGTCTTGGGGAAAGGTTTTTGTTTTTGTCTTTTAGGAGAATGAAGGTTAAGGAATCTGAAGAACACTGGACAAATGAGACAACTGAAGAAAAGGGACAAATCATCTATCCCAAGAAACAGAATGAAACGGTGTATGGGTATATATTATCTAAAAAATTTTATGTCTTCCTAAATGTTTGTTTCTGCTTTCTCTAAAGATTTAACACTATTGGTCTTCTAATAGTCCCAGTTCAATTAAAATTTAAAGCCGACTTTGGAGTTGGAGAATGGCTCTCTCCTTCTTTAAAATCAAGCATGTTGTTAAAAGGAAAATGAAAACTCCCTGTATCATTCCAGAATAAAAGAGCCATCTTCTGCTATGGTACAGGACAAAAGGAAAATTAATTAAGGGACTATTCTATTACTAATCTCAACTCTTTGATTCTATTCTGATTCTTTAAACTTTTCTTAAAGTATAAATTTTATATCAAAATTTACAAGATATATATATATATATATATATATATATATATATATATATATATATATATACATTTTAAACTTTGTTAAGATATGAATGGTCATATAGAGTACTAACTAATTCTAAAAAAAAGGCTAGCTGCATATATATGTTTTTGTGTTCGAGTCTCTTATCAGTTTTCTGCAGGAAATCACGGCCAGGCCTAACATCAACTGAAGTCTCCAGAAAGAAGATGGGGCCCCACAACAACAACAATTCCACGTGGACAATAATAATATCATTAAGCTGAGAAACATCATCCACAGATCAGCTTTGAACCACAAGTTGCTCAGAGCAATTTTGAGATGACTAGCTGAGATGATCCATTCTCAAAGACTACTTGAATAAGGACTTGAGATAAACCCTGAACTTTGGCATTATACACAGACTGGATAATGAAGGATATAGTTACCTTTCCTAGAATTTGACAATTAACCTAAAATTTTTTTTCAGGATAAAGAAAACTTCGCCCATACCCAGCAGGAAGCAATTTTAAGAATATGACGCCCACATTCCCAAAGAGGTGGTGTGGGGCAGATGGTTTTTTTGTCTTTTTAATGGGTTTTGGGTCTGGGATAATTTTCAGTATTTAGGGGGGTTAGTTACAAGTTATTGTCAAGGGTTAAGAAAAAGGCTAAGCAAAGGAGATTAGATTTAAGGTTCTTGTTTAAAAAAAAAGAAAAAAAAGAAAGAAAGAAAGAAAAGAAAAAGACAATTACTAATACTTTACATTGGATTGAATTGTTTTATATTGTATACAAATTTGAAACTGATATTGTTAGAAAATGCTATATGTATATTTCTAATTGTATTTATACCATTCATTTAACAATGTAATACAAATTTCTGATCCTTGAATGTTATTATTACCAACTACTAGGATATAAAGAAATGAAAGTTAGTAGTTAGACATTACAATAGAACTTGTAGTCATATTAGATATGTTTTAAAAATTGAGCAGAGATGTTTTAGACAGGTCACCTTCAAACCCTTCAGAGATCTACAGAATATGGCATTTACAATGTTTTAATAACTTAGAAAATTTTTCTTTTTTGAGACATGTCGGCTCCTGGCAGTACCAATCTACTTCAGAGAAAATGTGGGCATTGAAGAAACTGCATATGGAGCCAACTTTCATTGTGGCAAAAGTTAGCCACTGGACAACAAAGTATCCTCGAATCAACAGGACAAAATGGACAGACAGAACTTGAAACAAAGGACTACTGATTCTTGCCAAAACAAGTGTGGTTATGGCTTTATCAAAAGGCATCTTCTGAGGCCAGGACAATATGGCCCCATCCCTGAAGTGGCCTTCGCATCCGGAAAAGGTACGGTGCCCTTTTCTTCGAAGGCAGCTTAACAGGCAGAGGGCCGATGGATTCTGTTGTGCAATGGAACAGCAGCTGAAAGCTCATGCCTCTCGAAAGTAGACTGGCATTTAATAGAGGGATGTGGAGAAGAAGGGGATGCTGAGATGAAGCCATATATACACAGCCAAGAATGGACAGCTGAATTCAAAAACCATCAACAATTTCCAGAATTTAAAATCCTGAATCATGACAGGACACTAGTGGAATTCAGGTGTTTCTGGTATGTGGACTGCTCTCACCCAATGTGAGGTTGAACTGTTGACCTTGTGTACATCCTACATCACAAATGAGTCTGTCAGATACACTAAGCCTATAGGCTGAAGATCATGCCCCAACACTGCGGAGAAACCTCAGGTGACTGCCCAGGCAGCTGGCTGTTTCTGTCAACTCACAAATTTTTTGGAAGTTGCTTGCATGCACTTCCTGTTTTTATTTTTGTTAGCTAATATTATTTCCTTCTTGGGTCTCTGAGGGAGTTGAAGATTAGTTAGTTATGGTTGAAGATTAGTTAGTTATAGTTGAAAATATATTAGGATAGAAAGTACATTAGATACATCTTGGAATTACCAAAATAGGATAGATAATGGAATTATTTTCTCTGATTTGTCAAATACCTGTTTAGGTATTTATTACTTGTATATATTGTATATAGTTATTGTACTTTTGTATATAGTTTTTCTTTTGTTAGTTATAACCTTTTGCTTTTTTTCTTTTTATTAAAATAGAAAAGGGGAAATGTGGTGGTAATCTAATTGTACTGAAATATTATTTTGATTGTATGTTAATAAATAAAGTTGTCCGGGGGTCAGAGCTATTAGAGCCATAGCAAGAGTGTGGTGGTGGTGGCACACGCCTTTAATCCCATAGATCTCTGTGTGTTCAGGGATACAGACAGCATTGGAGACATATACCTCTAAGACCTACGGGGCTGTACATTCAGACAGTGACGAGGCAGTCACGTGTTTGGGTTTACAACCAATGAGAAGGCAGAACAAAATACTATAAATAGACGAACAGACAGGAAATAGGTCTTTTTCGGGAAGCTGGGACACCGCAGGCGGAAGGGTGAGATTTTAGCTCTGAGCTCTGACCTCTCGGCTTTCTCTTTTACATTGTTTCTGTGTTTCTTATTTAATAAGACGGTTGGTTACATCAATACACTGCTGCCTCACACACACACACAGGCACATACACATTCATAAACACATGCAGGAACATACATGTACACATATACATGTACATACACAGGTGTGGTGGTTTGAAAGAAAATGGCTTCCAAAGGAAGTAGTGCTATTAGGAGGCATGGCCCCTTATTGGAATAGGTATATCCTTATAGAAGGAAGTGTATCAATGTGGGGGTGGGCCTTGAGGTCTCCTTTGCTCAAGCTGTGCTCAGTGTGACAGACCACTTCCTGTTGTCTGAGGGGCAAGATGTAGGACTTCATCTCCTTCGCTAGCACCACATCTGCCTTTATTCTGTCACCATGTTCCACTATGATGATAGTGGATTAAAACTAAAGTTGTAAGCCATCCAACTTAATGTTTTCCTTTGTAAGAGTTGCTGTGGCCTTGTGTCTCTTCACAACTTTTGAAACCCTAACTAAGACAGAGGTTGGTACCAGGGCCTGGGGTATCACCCTGATAGGTGTGGGCATGTATTTGTCTGAAAGAATAAGCACCTTTGGACTGTGGATTGGAAAAACAGTTCAACACTTTAATAGCTGCTTAGAGGGCCATACATGTTTCCAACATGGAAACCAGCAGTAGCAAGGGTGATTTAAACTGTAGGGAGCTGGCTAAAGATGTTTCAGAGGAGAAGAATTTTAGTGTTTCCTAGAGATCATTCTTGTAATATTTTGGTGATTGCTGTGGGCTGCAGGAATATCATAAGAACTCAGCTGGTTATGGCAAAGTCACTACCTGGAGGAATCAGAGATTTCCTCCAGAGGAAGCCAAATCCCAAGGAGTTTTTGGTGTTGCTTGGCTTGTTATATATCAGTTTTATTCTGTTATGAAAATCATGTGTGCCTTCATAGCTTTCCCAATTGACTTTTCCCTAAGAAAGGCTAACAGTGTGGACTGATCACTCTCTGGACATACACATTCCAGGTATTTGGAGTACAGCCTCAGGAAAGGATTTCTCTGGAATCAGATATCTCCCTTGGCTACTTTCAAGGACTAGCAGTGATAACAGTCCACATGCAAGTCTCCTGATTCAAGAGAAATTCCACAAGGAGACACCACCGAGGTCAGGTGGATGTTAAGTAATAGCTTTACACAATTTAGCTCGGACCCTCCTTTCTTACAACCTGACCAACTTTATAGACAGCTAACTCCTTACCTAACCACTTCTAGGAATATTTAGATAACCTTCTGCACTGACAGCTATGCTCAGCCAGAACTTCAGTTCAAGCCTCCCTGTAATTATCATTAGCAGCAGCCGGCCAGGTCCATCCCCAGATGGAGGAAAGTACTTTATCAGAGATACCTCCATACTTACTAAGAAGAGACTTAAGCATCCAGCCCACCTGTTTGAGAAGGCTTGGTGGATGTGCCAATTAAGCCTTACTTCCTCCTTTCCCAAACCTTACCTCCAGTTCCAGATCTCCCTTTAACTATCACCAGAGGCATCCAGCTGTACACAGGTTGCCTAGTGACTGAGCACACTTTCCCCCACCCTGCAGAAAAATGGCAGATAGCTTGGACGGATAGGAGACACAGGAAAAAAGAAGACAGTTTTATTTTCTCCCATTGACCTAGCAACTTATAGATTCTTAACACTTTCTACCAACCACGTTTAAGATTATAGTTGAGCACATAAGAGCCCTCTTCTTAGATATTACCTGAATTTAGCCTTTAGTTAATTCATTTCCCCATTGGTCACTTCCCTTTGGGGTTGCAAATGATAATTAATGGTTATTGCCTCCCTATATGTTTCTTATCACCCCTCCATTTGACCCTGGAAGCCTGGTTTTGCATTGCTAAAAGAATACTCCTTGTAGTGTATATATACCAGAACTCCCAGGGCATGAGAGGACAGAGAAGAGAAAAGAGAATGGAAGAACTAGATGGGTAAGAACTTGAGAGGAACAAACTGAGATGGGGAAGAAGTAGATTGAAGGGCTACAAGAGAGTACTAGAGGAACAAGATGGAATATGAGAAAGAGCCAGATGGGGAAGAACAAGATGAGGTAGAACGAGAAGAGGAGAGAGGAGACGGGAGAGGAGATGATATGGGACGGAACAAGATGGATGAGAACCTAGAAGGGGCAGAACTAGATGAAGGAATTAAGATAGAACCTAGAGGGGATCGCAGACAAGTGTAGAGAGAAATCAGGCTAAAGATGACCTAAATATGAGAGCAGAATATAAGCTTATAACTGTCACAGAATAATAAAGTATATGGACTAAGGAGTTTCGTGTACATAGATTCACTTCTTCTCATCAAAGATTAATTATCAGCTGGTTGTAGATTCTTCCCGGACCTTGGGAGGGGACTCTCGAGGGGCTGGACCCCCATAGTCCCTGAAAGGTGATGAATGTGGCTGCTTTTTGCCCTTGTCCAAAAAGTCTGCCTGAGGTTATAGTGAAGAGATTTGGATTCATCCTGCTGGTAGAGGAAATTTCAAAACAGCCTAGTATAGATTCTGTTGTGAGGTTATTAGTGTTAATGCTAATGAAGATTTATAATGAAAAGAAGTAAGATGAGTAAGAAAAAAATACAAGATGTAGAACAACTTGAGGAGGAAAGGAGCAACAGGAAGTAGAATGGAGCTAAGTCCTGTATTTAAGCAAATAAGCAGAGTAAAAAAAAGAATAAAAATAGTGGTGATATCAGTGTAAGACCCCACCCAGCTAAGTTTCCAACTTGTGAAAAGGAATGAAAGAAAAACTTAGGTCTGGGTGTTATGGTGCATGCCTTTAACTTCAGCACTCAGAAGGCAGAGGCTAGTGAATATTTTTGGATCAATGTGGTCTACAGAGCAAATTTCAGGACAGCCAAGCTTAAACAGTGAAGGAAAACAGAAAACAGAAAGCTGGTGAAGATGTCCTTGAATGAGGAGGTCATACTCCAGCTCCAGAAAGCAGTAGAACTTTGTAGCGGTAACGCCCGCATTACCGATACCCATTCACCATGTCTGAGCGAAGGGCTGCAGATTAAAGATAGAGACAAGAGACAGCGAGTCATTCGCCACGACTGAATGCCGAATGCCATGTATTGAAAGAGGGAAGAAACCTTAAATACAGGCTTACAACACAAATGGAGGAACCCCCAGAGGGCAGAAGTTCGCTACCAATGGTCTGCATTCCAGACCCAATGTTCTACATTCTTGCATCTAAGTTGTTAACGCCCAATATGCAGGATACATAAACAAGGAACTTCCCTTAAGCATTCAGAAGGGTGGATACCGGCAGGGAATCTGAATAGGGAGGACATCTGATTAAGGTCAGCAAGCAAGGCCACAGCCACTCACAGTCGGGGGTCAGGGCCCATGGCGCCCACAGGTCCCCCCTTTTTATTAAATGAGCTTCTGACTTAGGTTGCGTGGGACATCAGCAGACCACCTTACCTGTCATAGAGACACCTGCCCAGGCCACACAAGTGCTCTGTCTTAGGTTGATGGCCGCCCCCAAGCATTACCCGTCTCTGAATACTCATTATCATACAGACTCAACCACGTGAGCTGTAGAGTGACTGCTGCCAAAGATCTCAAAGTGGCACTGGGCTTGCAATCTGTGTGACACAGAAAAGACCAACAGAAGTCCTAACCCACCCATAGCCAGGAGGCTAAAGGCAATTGAACCATTCCCTTCTTAAACAAGCCTTACTGTAAATTGGAGTCCTGTAAGGTGGTATCCCATAAGCAAATGGAACTTGAGTTTTAATCATTTACAACTTTCAAAGCCAATTTTAATGTATAATAGTGGAATTAAATTTATCATGCCCAATAAGAAGAAAAATTAACTAACTGTAGTAGCTACTTTTGGTGCCAGGGTCTCCATTGTGCTAGCTGTAGTAACCAATTATGAAATAGCAATCCCAGAAACAATAGCAGCAGTGGCCACCACTGCTATAATAGCAACAACAGCAACAGTGATGTCAGAGTCTCTTCTGGAGCGTGTGAGCATCATCTATGTCTAGCTGCCATGGTCCACTGGCATGGACACAGCTCCTGGAACACGAACCACCAAGGCCCATTTTTCTTGATCCCAGCACTACTTAGGCTGGCAGGTCTGCAAGAGAACAACTGAGAAACATAAAGAAATCAAAAAACAAAAACAGCAAACAAAGAGCAGAACTAATGGTCTCAATAATGGCTACATTCAGGCTCACAAATTTTAAGGTATCTTCAAAAAAGGCTAGATGAATTTCAGGAGGCCAATAAATGGACAGAGCCATTCCTGAAAAGTAGGTACTACACCAGCTTGAGGGGGGTTGCAAAATTCGAAAAAGGCTTAGCTGGCATGCTACTGTTAGCAAATGAAGTTCATTGACCTTCAGAGTTATCCTTAATCTCCAAGGTGTGATACATTCTCAACGTTTTTGAAAAAAGTTACCATACATTACCTTCTGAAGAATCCAACTACATGGCTACAGTTCCTAGGCTTACAATAATGTTTGCTAAGGCTGGCCGTATTGGGCTCTCATTCCCCATTGGCATCAGAAGGGGAGAGATTTTTATGAAGGCCCAATAGGTCTCTGCCATGTTGGGATTCAACAGCAGCCACAGGGCGCACACAGCATTCAGGAACCCAAAGAGGAACTTCATTGTCCTGTGGAAAGACACAAACAGATCCCCAGGCCCACACCAACACCAGATCGGGTCCCTTCCAAGTGCCAGTAGAAAGATCTTTCCATCGCACCAGAGGATGATTTGTAACAGGAACCCTCCAGTGCTTATCTGCAGCAGATACTCCAGCAGAATCCACCGACAAAAATTTAAAATATATAAAACAAGGGAAAGAATAGAATGTGGGGAGGAGAGATGAGCCCCTAGCTCCTCCCTTTTTACTTTAGCAATATAAGTTTTTAAGGTACGATGGCAGCGTTTTACTATAGCCTGTCTTTGAGGATTATAAGGAATACCAGTCTTATTAACAATAGAAAAATCTTGGCAGAATTTTGAAAATCCTGTACTACTGTAGGTGGGACCATTATCAGTCTTTATGCATTTTGGCACTCCCATGTAAGCAAAAGCATGAAGACAATGATTCTTTTCATCCTTAACCTTTTCCCCTGAATGGACAGAAGCAAAAATTAGAGAAGAATATGTATCAATAGACACATGGACATATTGTAATTTTCCAAAGGAAGGCATGGGTGTGACGTCCATCTGCCACACATGATTAGGTAAAAGTCCTCGAGGATTAACTCCCAAATGAGGAACAGGTAAAAATTCCACACAAATAGGACATGATTTAACTATCTGGATGGCTTGTTCCCGGGTAATGCCTGTATGATAACGGAGAGATCCAGCATTAAGATGATAATGTTGATGCAACTGAGTAGCCTTATTAAAGGCTGAACAGACTAATGTGACAGCCATACGAGTAATGGCATCAGCCCTCTGATTACCTTCACTTAGAGGTCCAGGCAATTGAGTATGAGCTCTAATATGGCCCACATAAAGGTTATGTGAGCAGGACCATATAAGTCCTTGCACTTGCAATAAATATTCATGAATGGAAGAAATGGATGGTATGTAGGCTGTTGTTTCCAAGGGCATAATGGCATGTGCCACATATTGACTATCGGTATAAATATTTACACTCTCATCAGAAAACATCTGTAAAGCAAGCAACAGCGCCTGTACCTCTGCCACCTGGGCAGAAGTGCCCTGGACTTTTATTCTCTTTACTATGTTACCAGAAACCACCACAGCAAAACCACGTGAAGTGCCATCAGTAAATACCACACGGGCCTGAGGAATAGGAGTCATTTGTACTATCTTGGGAAATATAACAAGATGCAATTTAAAAAATTGACACATCATTGGAGGGGTAGTGAGTATCAAACCGACCCTGCATGGAGCATGTCAATATGGCCCAATCATTATCATTAGCTTGCAACCATGCTACTTGAGACTGGATGTATGGGGTCACCATAATATCTGGCTCCTTACCAAAAGTTTGAACACTGATCTTGATTCCCTTAAATATAGTCTGAGCGACAGCCTGTGGATAAGGAGTGATGATTTTTGCTGGAGAAGCTGGGGAATGTACCCATAAAATAGGACCTGTTTGCCACAACACTCCAGTAGGTGAATGAGTAAAACAAAATATCAAATACAATAAGGGAGAATTAAGATCTATATACTGCACGTGAGCCTGTTCCAGGGCCTCTTGCACATGTTGTAGGGCTACACGTCCTTCAGCTGTTAATTTACGGGGAGATGAAGGGTCAGGGTCACCCTTTTAGACATCATACAAGGGGCGAAGCTGACCTGTTGGAATTTTTAAAGTGGGCCGAAGCCATTGAATATCTCCCAGAAAGGTTTGGAAATCATTAAGTGTGCGTAGCTGATCCATACGCAGAGTAATCTTTTGTAGGCGTATGCCCATGTGTAACAATTCATGACCTAAATAATGATAGGGAAAAGATACCTGTACCTTTTCTGGGGCTATCTGTAAATTAGCCAGGCTAAGAACCTCTTGTAAATTAGAAAAGGCATCAAAAACAAGTTTTTAATCTTTAGCAGCCATTAATATATCATCCATGTAGTGAATTATATAAACACCTGGAAAAGCTTTTTGAACTGGAGCTAGGGCCAAAGACACATAAATTTGAGATATAGTAGGGCTATTGGCTATTCCTTGAGGCAATACCACCCACTGATATCTCTGATAAGGTTCCTTAAGATTTTCTGAAGGAACACTGAAAGCAAAGCGAGGACTGAGTAAGGCTGGTCTGGAGGGGGTGATGGTAGAGGATCTCAAAGTGTAGGAGATGTTGGCGATGGTTTGTCTTTATGGGGTGGGGGATGGAGCTGGCCTTAGAGGTGGTTCCCAGGACTAGGGTGCTGGTGGGGCCAGATGCTTGCTGTTGTGGAGGGTCAGGTCTTAGTGACACTGGGGGGAGGGGAGCTTATGGAGCCATGGAGGGGGGAGGGGAGAGCCTTTCCACCTTGGCACCTGCCGGCTCCTTCATTCATGGGGAGAGAGTCACAGGGGCCGGCAGGGGGAGGAATCTGCGGGGGGGGGGGGGCAGCAGCCTTCTGATTCTCATGATGTGAGGTAGGAGAACATTCAGCATTAACACCATTGCTGATCATCACAGAAAGAATCCTGTTAATGGTGCCATGAAAGAGATACATTCTGCTCCCAGATAGTTGCCGGAAGGCCTGGTTAGAGCTGTAAATATACCTGATCTGCCCAGGAGAGATAGCCCCTCTCCTGAGGAAACTTCTTCTGTTTCAAATACTCTCCCTCAGGCAAATCCTCAAGGCTATTGTCCTCATTCACAGCAACCCCCACCAGCCCTTTAGCTCTGTTATCACTCTGCTCAGAGTTCCTGTGGGGGGACAGTGGGAACTTTACAGCAAACTGTGTTTGAGACCTTTCACACAGTATACAAGTCCCATAGTCAATCACATTCTGGGCTGAGCAGGGACACTGCTTGTCAAATCCAGTCTGACAGCAGGGGTCATGTTTGCAAGGGTAGTGCTGAACTTTCATCCAAAGTGTCAGAAAGGCTTGTTGGACTTGCTGGCCTTGGTGTCACAGGTGGTCAATAGCCATATTGAGCCAGCTTGACACATCCTGTGGCTGGCAGGTAGCACAGCAAACAGGGTAGCACCAGAGATGCCACTCAGGGCACTTAGCTCCCTTCCACCTAAACTAACCTATTATTCCTCAGCTCAATTCCTAAATCTTTAGGAAGAGAAGCCGCGCTGAGATGACTGCCTTGACGGGAGCCTGTTACTGCCATCACCTTAGCAGTCCTTCTGGGGGTTGGATCAGCAGAAACAGGCACAGAAATTGCCTCTCTGGTCCTGTTCAACCAACATTACCCTGAGCTTTACCTGTCCATAAGTGAGGATATTGCCCAATTTGAACAGGGAATTTCTGCCCTCCAGTTATCCCTTTCCTCCCTAGCTGAGATAGTTTTACAGAACAGGAGAGGCCTGGATCTCCTCTTTTTACAACAGGTTGGCCTTTGTACTATGCTTAAAGAGGAATGTTGCTTCTTTACAGACCACACCGGGGTAGTCAGAGATAATATGGTAAAGGTTAAAAAAGGACTAGGAAAAAAAAAAAAAAACAAGAGCTTGGGTGGTTCTAAAATTAGTTTTTCAAATTCCCCTTGGCTAACGACCCTTCTTTCCTCCCTCCTAGGATCTGTTGTAGGCCTGCTCCTGGTTCTTGCCTTTGGGCATGTAACTGGCTCACTGGGTTCATCAGAAGCCAAATAACAGACCTGCCGGCCAGGCAGATCCAGGTTCATTACCACTGCTTTGATATGCAGGACTCCAGGGTTGAAATTTCCCCTGAAAGATGCCCCACACAAACCCCTTCACTCGGGGGAGATTGCACCTGTGTGTGGGAAAAAGGCTCGCTCAAGGCATGATTGGAGTGCAGCTGAGACTGCACAGGCTGGGGACCATGGTACCCCCAAAATCCCGAGAGCCTGGATTATATGCCCTGTTGCATAGCGGTTGCGCAGCAGCAGCCTTGCGCTTACCCATTTCCGCTCCCTCAAAAAACTGCACGGTCCATTGATTCCCATACTATGGGGACGCCTGTGGTGTTTGAGTCTGGAGAGACATTCCCTCTCGGACCTTTTCACAACCTTTAGAGGGATAGGGCCTCTGTAATCCTCCATGCAAAGCCTCTTTCAGAGCCCTCCTTTTAGACCATTCGAACCTTGTTTATGTTGGCCCTTCGATTTATTACTAAGAAGGGGGAGATGTCAGGGACAAACATCCTGTTAACTTGCCCCACCTTATGCAGATGACAGCTTCTTGCTCTGCCCACCCTGTGGAACTATATAAACCTTTCTGGAAGAGAAATAAAGGGCACCTTGATCAGAATCTAGACTTGGTGTGTTTTCCTTTGTATCTCCTGTCCCTATATTCCCTCCTTAGGGTGGTCGAGAACCCATTGAAGCCCTGCAGGTGGGGCACAACATGTGTCTGCATATGCTCAGATGTACATACATACAAACAGGTACATACACATACTTGTATACACACACAGTAATTGTGATGGGCTTAATCCAATATTATGGGAATTTTGAAAATTATAGCCAATGTTTTCCTGCTGAATGTAGGGCTTGTGAGGACACAATGAGAGGACTGCCACCTGTAACCAGGAAGCTGTGTCTTAGAGGAAAGCAACCTTGTTATCACTGTCTTCTTGTCTCAAAAATTATTATGGTCCAGACTTAATAATCTTCTTCCCAGGGGCCCAGAAGGGATGCTACAAATGGCATGAATTATTTTTTGGAAAAGAATCTAAGTACACTGAGCTCTTTTTGTCCCTCTATTTTATTCCTCTGGGATAAAATTCTATCTACACTGCTGCAGTTATGCTCTCATGCTAGATCCTTTCTTGCCTGATTTCTCTCTACATTTATCTGCTGTTCTCTAAGCTCTATCTTAATTCTCTCATCTTACTTCTGCCCCATCTAGGTTCTCATCCATCTAGTTCTTTCCCATCTTAGCTCCTCTCCCATCTCCTTCTTTCTCATCTTGTTCTTCCCCATCTCGCTCTTCCTCATCTTCCATTGCCTTCCTCTAGTCCTCTCTTCTAGCCCATCAATTTAGTTCTTCCCCATCTCAGTTTGTTCTTCTCCAGTTCTTACTCATCTAGTTCTTCCAGTCTCTTTTCTCTTCTCCATCTAGTCCTCCCATATCTCTGAGGTTTACAACCATGCAATAACAATGCTCTGGTTAAAGCAAGGTCACCAGGCTTGAATTCCCTCAGGGTAAAAGGAGGGGCAATAAGATCCACACAAAAGAGCAGTAATTGCCAGCCATCATCTGCAACCCAAAAGGGAAGTGACTAATGGGGAATAGAATCAACTGAGGGCTAAATTTGGTTATTATCTGAGCAAGAGGGATTTTATGTGCTCAACTATATTCTTAGAAGTGGTTAGTTAAAGTGTTAGGAGTCTATCAGTGATGAGTGAAAATAAAACTGCCTTATTTTCCTTTGGCCCCTTATCTGTTCAAGCTATCTTGGCTGCTGCTTTCTAGCAGGGTAAAGGAGTGTACCCAGTGGCTGGGCAGCCTGAGTCAGCTTGATGTACCTATAAGTAGAAGCCCTTTAGTTCTAATAGTTAAAGGTAGATCTAAAACTAGAGATAAGACATTGGAAAGGGAGAAAGTTAAGCTTAATTAGCACACCCACCAGGCCTTCTCAAACAGATAGTCTGGATGCTTCAGTCTGTTCTTAAAGAGTACAGAGATATCTCTGTTAAGATACTTTCATCCATCCAGGGATGGTCCTGGCTGGATGCTGCTAATGATGATAATGACAGAAAGACCTGAAGTTAGGGATCCTGGCTGCATTGCTGCATAAAGTTATTTAAATATTCCATTAGTAGAGGGGAAATGGTGCCCAATAATGGTGGAAAAGCTACAATAGCACACGAGAAATTCATAATAGGAAATGGCTAATAATCAAAAGCCAATATCACCAAGACTCCTTAAGCCTCTGCTTGACCTCTGGAAGGCCCTTGACTTCTTCCAGGAATTAGCTTGTCATAATCAACTGATTTCTGGCTCTTAGTATTTTGAAAAAGTAAATGTCTGTTTTTAATGTTGAGTATTATGTGCCTTTAATTTTGCATCTCCAAGAAATGTTCAGATAGAAAGCAGGACCATGGATTCTTTATATGTTTACTCATGAGACATACAAGTGAGATGAAGCCTTATGGTTTTTATGTCTCTCTTCTGAATATTCCTTGAGACCTGAAATTCTTTACCACTTTAGTTCCCAGAAATAAAACAAATAACTTTAGCGTCTTCTTGAATTATACCCTTGATGAAGTAGAGAAATTCTGATGAATAGGTTTTCTCTGTGTTGTTTCACTTTGTTCATGCTACTTGAACCTACAGAGGAACTTTTGTGTCTAGAATGAATGGGATAAATAATCTTAAAGGCATTTTGGGAATATGATAAAAAACTGAGAAAAAATATACTAGTATCTACCTGGAACTTAAGGGTCTATTTAGTTTGCTGTGCAATTACCAAAGTGAATCCTCAACACTTTAATTAGTTTCCATCACCCCATCGCTATCTGAAAGCTTTGTAAATCTCAGCCTCTCTAGTCATCTCAGTAGACTCAACCTGATTTCTCTATAGGTAAGTGAAGATTTCATTATCATCTTAAATTCTGTGGTTCCCTAGCATGAATTTTCAGTGTTTTCAACTACCTCACTTAATGCTTCAGTTTGGAAAATGTGATGATTTTACCCCAAATGTAGCAGAGGAGAGCCACTCCACTGTGATGTTAGAGGGCACAGAGAATTCAAAATATTGAATTTTATCCTACTCTTCCTGCTTGCTGATCACAGAGCCTGATGATTTTGAAAGCATTCTTAGAGATGCATGTGTGAGTTGGCACTCTAATTTCTGAAGTGGCTTTGAAATGGAATCAAAGCATCTTTCTTTGATTAGTTCCCACTCAATTCTGGGGCTGGATGAGGCACAAGCAAGTAAGAGAAATTTGGAGCTCACAGAACTATTTATACATAGGACAGCTACCCATCTATGATGCCTAGTATTCTTGTCAGCTTGACTGGGTTTATAATATCTAGGAACACACTACTATGAATGTCTATGAGAGCATTTTCAGAGAAGTTTGCCTGAAGAGGTGTGGTAGTTTGAATGTAATTGGCCCCCATAATCTCATAGGGACTGGCATTATTAAGAGGTGGCTTTGTTGGAGTGGGTGCGGCCTTGTTGGAGGAAGTGTGTCACTGTGGGGGTGGGCTTTGAGGTCAGGATACTTTCCAGTGTCCCATTTGATTTCCTGTTGTTGCCTGAAAGATATAGGACTCTCAACTACTACTCCAGCTCCATGTTCTCTGTCAAGATGATAGTGCATTGAACCCCTGAAACTGAAAACAAGCCACCTTAATTAAATGTCTTTCTTTTAAGAGTTGTCATTGTTATGGTGTCTCTTCACTGCAATAGAAACCCTAGCTAAGACAGGGGGAAGACTTCATGAATGTGGGTGGGACCACCCTATGGCCTGGGATCTCTGAGTGAATAAAAAGTGAGACAGGAGAATGTAAGCAGAGAACAACATTTATCTCTTAGGGATTCCTGAATATGAATGCTACCAGCTGTTTCACGCTCTTGCCCCATGCCTACATCACCATGGGAGGCCTTCATCCATGAGCAAGATTAACCCTTTCTCCCACATTGTTTTTGCAGAAGTTTTGTCACAACAATGAGAAAAGTTAACTAATGCAACATCTTACTTTTGGTTTTATTTTTAAAGAAATGATATGAACCAGAATGTGTTTTAAAATAGTTTGAGGCCTCTGAAGAAAGAAGTGGAAAAAGATGCTAAAAAAATGGAAAGATATCCTTTTCATGAACTAATACAATTAATATTGTGAAAATGACCATTTTTATCAAAAGACATTTACAGATTCAATGCAATCCCAAGCAAAATGTCCATTTCATTCTTCACAGGAAAACAAAACAAAACAAAACAAGACAAAGCCAAAAACCCCAAAGGAAAAAATCCAAACTATCCTAAAGTTCATATGGAAACATTCATAGTCAAAATAATTCTAAGCAAAAAGAACAAAGCTGGAAGTATTCTATTCCAGATCTCAAAATATATGGTACTGGCATGAAAACAAACATGTAGACCAATGGAACACAATTGAAGACCCAAACATGAGTACCTGTAACTTTAAGCATTTAATAGTTGACAAATACAAAAACATACACTAAAAAAGGAAATCATGCTCAACCAGTGGTGCTGAGAAAACTGGATGCCCACTTGCAGAGGAATGAAATAAATCACCTTGTACAAAAACTAACTCCAAATGGATGAATGACTGAAATGCTGAATGAGAAACACTGAAATTGCTAGAAGGAAACAGTCTATACCCTACAGGATAGAGCTGTAGGAAAGGATTTCCTGAATTAGATTTCATTTGCCCAAGAATTAAGGCCAACAGTTGACAAGTGGGACTTCATAAAACTAAAAGACTTCTGTACAGCTAAAGAAACAATAAACCAGGTGAAGGGAAAGCCCATATAATGGGAGACCATCTTTGCAAGCTATACATCCAACAGAGGATTGCTATCCAGAATTCACAAATAACTCAAAATCAAAGTGTGATGTTTTGAAAGAAAATGGTCCCCAAAGGGAGTGGCGCTATCAGGAGGTGTGGCTTTGTTGGAGTAGGTGTAGTCTTGTTGGAGGAAGTGTGTCCGTGTAGAGGTGGGCTTTGAGGTCTCCTATATGCTTAAGCCATGCCCAGGTAGACACACCACATCCTGTTGCCTGTACAAAATGTAGGACACTCAACTAGTTCTCCAGCACCATGTCAGCTGTGCACCACCATGTCCTACCATGATGATAATGGACTGAGTCTCTGAACTATAAGTGAACGACCAGAATTAAATGTTTTCCTTTATAAGAGATGTTGTGGTCATGGTGTCCCTTCATAGCAATAGAAACCCTAATTAAGACACAAAGGAAAAACAAAGACCCATTTAACAAATTGTCCTGGGATCTGAACAAAGAGTTCTCAGAAGAAAAAAAAATGGCTAATAAATATCTAAAAAATGATAATTGTCCCCAGCAATTTGAGAATTGCAAAAGAAATAAGCAAACAAAAAAACCTTTGAGATTTCATCAGACCCCAGTCAGAATGGCAAAGATCAACAACCCCACCCACAACAATTGTTGGAGTGGGTGTTAAAAAACGGGAACCTTATTCACTATTGGTAGGGTTGCCATCTGTTTCAGCCAGTCTGGAAATCAGTTTGGAGACTTCTCAAAAAGCTGACAAAAAATCTACCATATAATCTAGCGATACCACTACTTGGCATATGCTCAAAGAATTTGGCATCCTACCCCACAAATACTAGCTAAGGCACATTCATTACTGCTCTATTCACAATAGCTAGGAAATGGAAACAACCTAAATACTGTTCAGCTGATGAATGGATAATGAAAATGTAGTACATATACAGTATGGAACACTATTTAGCTGTAAAGAAAAATGAAACCATAGCTTTGCAGGTGAATGACTGGATCTAGAAACAGTCATATTTGGTCAGGTAATCCAGACCCAGGAAGATAAATGCCACATGTTGTCTTTCACCTGTGATTCCTAGCTTCAAATCTTCAGATGTAAACACATATACTAGAGAAAGTAGAAAATCAAAAAGGAGTCATTCACTTTGCACAGTCTTGGTGCAGGGAAGAGGGGCTTGGACCTGTCTCAATTGAATGTACCAGGCTCTGCTGACTCCCTATGGGAAACCTTGCCTTGGAGGAGGTGGGAATGGGGGATGGGTTGGGGGGCAGAAGGAGGGAGGACAGGGGAATCTGGGGTTGGTATGTAAAATGAATAGAAAATCTCTTAATAAAAAAAGGAGTCATTGTTGGGGGAAGGCAATGAGAGAGGAATAGCAGAATTCAAGTGATCTGAAAGGGGAATGGAAAAAACAGGGGGTCCTATTAGGAAAAGGGAGAGATATAAACACAGAAGAAAGAGGGGAAAATAACAGTAAGACTATCTGAAAAAGTCATAAGGAATCATATTATTAACTATATCCCCCAAAGTGCCTGGAATACAGATAAGTTGGTATACATGAAGTCTAAATGAAACTTTCTTATCTGGACTGACAATGCTCCCTCCAAGAGCCATAGGCGATCTAACAAACACCAAACCCTAAGCATAAGAAGCTTTCCTTTTGGTTGTTGGTTAAGAATGTCCAAGAGACTTCCAAACCATTAGAGTATATCGCTACTGCCTTTGGTTGCCCCATATGTGGGAGGTAAGTCTCCATTGCTGAAGACACCATGGACTCAGGCCTCTGAACTGAAACTGACCTGAAAAGCCTTCTCTCTCTGAGGACTAGCCTTCATGGTACCAGAAGGTACCATGCAAGATTCCAAAGGAGAGAAACCACCAACAGTCCTACTCTGGTATGACACTTATGAACTACAACAATGACCATCTCAGTTCAACAGTCCTAAAGGTACAGTAGTGGCATGTGTACTTTGCTGATATCCAACAGCGCTTTTATTTTTCAAGACAGGGTTTCTTTGAGTAGCATTGGCTGTCCTGAAACTAGCTCTGTAGACCAGGCTTGCCTTGAACTGTCAGATATCTGCCTGCCTCTGCCTCCCAAATGCTGAGATTAAAGATATGTGCCACCACCACCTGGCCCAATAGCTCTTTATTTGGGTCTAAGACTCATTCAACACAAGAGACATCATAAATCAATATATATTTCTCTCTATGTATATCAACAATATTGAAAAAGAGGTCATGAATTTGAAAGATAGAAAGGCAAAGATAGGTATATAGAGATGTTTTGTATTTGGGCCATGGAGTCATAGAATGTGGAGTAGGGTTTGCAGCTCTGAAATAGTAAATTGTACAGTGCTCTGTTCTCCTGGAGAATGCAGATGAGATGTGACACAGAGTTGTCACAAATATATCAAATGCCATTAATCTTTGTGTTATTCTGATGAATTATGAGAGGTTGTGTCTATCAGAAGACTTATGGAAAATAATGACATAGAAGTTTTAGAAGTTATAGAATTATATGGTAGATATTTCTGCTTGAGGAGGGAACCATAGAAAAACATTTAAATAACCTGCTTTCTATTGGAGAAATTATTTTGGCCACTCCACGTAGTTAAAAGGATATTTATTTAATGGCGTAACTCACAAATTAAGTAATGGGTAGGTTGCAGGGTCTGGGGAAGGTGTAATGCAGTCCAGCGGTGTTCTCCGGAGCTCTGCACAGTCAATCTCCACCAGTCAGCGTTCTGGCACCGAGAGAGCGCCCAGAGAGAGCGCTGGCCCATCCAGCTCTCGGGTCCCCCGGCGCCTCCCCTCGCCCCGCCTCATAGGCGTGACAGTTGCCAGAGTCTCAATGGGGGTTGGAACTTCCAGAACCAAGCTGGAATGGCTACCCACTACAGCTTTCTTATTTGATTTCATCTATTAAAAACTGAAGACTAGCCGGGCAGTGGTGGCGCACGCCTTGAATCCCAGCACTCGGGAGGCAGAGCCAGGTGGATCTCTGTGAGTTCGAGGCCAGCCTGGCTAACAAGTGAGCTCCAGGAAAGGCACAAAGCTATGCAGAGAAACCCTGTCTCGAAAAACCAAAAAAAAAAAAAAAAAAAAAAACCAAAAAACCAAAAAACCCCCACAAAAAAACAAACAAACAAACAAACCAACAAAAAAAAACAAAAAAAAAAAAAACTGAAGACAAGCTGGTGGGGGTGGCACAAACTTTTAATCCCAGCACTCAGGAGGCAGAGGCAGGTAGATTTCTGATTTCTAGGCCAGCCTGAGAAACCCTGTCTTGAAATATCAAAAAAAGTGAGGATATTATCTATGTCCCCATTACTATAACTGTAACTGTTACCAATGTGCATGGTATAAGTATATTTTTAGTACACATCTGTTGGATAAATCTATGGAACAGGGTTTCTAACATTGCTTTGTCATGTTCCTGGTAGAACTCAGAATCTTGCACATGCTTGGCAAGTACTCTTTCATAGAAAGGATAAAGCAATGAGGTAGAATGGATGGCAAAGTAGATGGTATGGCTAAAATAAGGTATTCAGTCATTACTTCAGATCCCAGAATGATAGACTTGATTTGAACTGAATATGAAGCAGAAGAAGACAACCATGAAATCCAATATAGACTTTGACTTTGGAGAATGCAAACAACAATAGGAAACATGGGAAATGTTCATGGATTTAACAAGGAAAATCACCAGTGCCGCTGAAAGCCAAACTTGAGGTTTTCACGTTTTTAGAATACAAGAAATGAATAAGCCACAGAAAGATTTGACTATGTGGAAAAATGACTATATAATTTCACAATGACTGTTAAGACTGAGATGGGAAACACACTTGGAAAATGGTAAGGCTGTCTTTAAAAAGGCAGACATTTGTTTTAAGAGGTGACAGAAGTAATTGTACATCAGAGAGACCAGAGGCTGTGGGAAAGGAGAATAGAAAAGTGAATAAAATATTCTTCAAGTTTCATGAAAGATGAGAAAACTTTATGTGTGATGTTTATTGTCAGCTTGACAGGAATTACAATCTCAAAGGAGACAAGTTTCTAGGGTGTGTCTGTGAGACAGACAGATACGAGAAGAACTACCTTAAAAGTAGGAATCATCATGTCGTGATGGGAGGCTCAGGAAGAAAAAAAGAAAGACAGCTAACCACCGTTGTTTAACTTGCGTAGTTTCTGGGCTATGATGTAATGTTGTGGGAGACTCCTCCTGCTGCCGACCCTCCTGCAATGCACTACACCTTCAAGTTGTGAGCCAAAACAAACCCTTCCTTTTATAAGTTGCTATTGCCATCTATTTTTGTCCTGGAAATGAGACATGTAAGTAATATAGAATATTTTACATAGAGGTAGGACCATGGCTGTGATAAAACTGATGAATCTGTCCTTAGGCCATTGGAATTGGTTCCTGAGAGAAATTTGGAAGGGTTTACAACTTTTGACTAAAATTCTCTTGAATACTATAGGCAGAGATTAAAGGGCAATTCTGGTGGCACATAGAAGAAAATAATGAGGAGAGAAAGACAGACAGTGGAGGCTGGGCTCATGGAGTGTCAGAAAAGAACAGGATCCTCTCAGGTACTGGTATAGGAACCATTCATGTACAGTTTTGGAAAAGAATCTGGCTATATTCTGCTAGAATCTTGAGCTTGAGCAAAGTTGAACTTAAAATAAATCAACTAATTAGTGGAGAAAATTTCAAGGACAGTACTCGGCATGTCAGCTTACTGTTGACTGTTCCCATCCAGGTCCTTGATGAGAGACATCAAAGAGTAGAGCAGGAAGATAAAAAAATGTGGAGTTATGTGAGGAAAAGTTCACATGCAAAGTTTAAAGTTTGAGGAAGAAGAGTGCAGTCAAAGCCTCTGTGATGGTTAGAATAATATTATTAAAGAGAAACATTTATTCTACACTTAGTCAGCATACAGGGCCCTGGGAGCCAGCCTCCACACACTCAAGGCCCCATCTTTGTGAAAATGCCAATTCCCTTGGAAAAGGAGAGTTTAACCTGAGAATGCTACTGACGGAGTCGACTGCCTGGAAAATTATTTCCTCAGGGTCAGCACACAGAGGCCAATGTGTGGTAGAATATTATTTTAAGGTGTGTTGCTTTTGTTTATGCTGTATTTGTTTAACTCTGTGAAGCTGTGTTACTGTGCCTGTCTGAAACACCTGACAATCTACTACAGAACTGAATGGCTAGTGGCAAGGCAGGAGAAATAACAGTTGTGGCTGGCAGGCCGAGAGATTATTTGGAGGAGAAATCTAGGAGAAGGAGCCAGAGATGTAGGAGGACTCCAGGGGCCAGCCACCCAGCTGCACAGCAAGCCACAGAGTAAGAGTAGGATTTACAGAAGTAAGAGACTGGGAAAAGCCCAGAGGCCAAAGATGGATGGGATAATTTAAGTTAAGGAAAGCTGGCAAGAAACCAGTGAATCTAAGGTTAGGCACTTATAAGTAAGAATATGAGTCAGGTGGCGGCGGTAGCTCATGCCTTTAATACTAGCACTCAGGAGGCAGATCCATGTAGCAGGAATCTTAAAAGTTCTTATTAATAAAATCAAACCCGAGGCAAGTTATTGGGGTCCATGCTGGTAGATCAGAGAGATAGAACAAGCCACAGCTATCTCACCTTGCCAATTCCTCAGCTGGTCCTGTTTCCTCAGACTGGAAGCTTCTGTGTCCTCATCCCAATGGCTCTCAGCTGAACTGCTGCTTAAAAGCCTGAATGCTTATCCAGCCAAATCTTAACCAGCCAAAAGCCTCTAGTTTCTGGTCCTCACGCCTTATATATCTTTCTACTTTCTACCACCACACCCTGGGATTAAAGGCTGGCTTTCTGGGATTAAAGGTGTGTGTCACCATGCTTGGCTATTTCCAATGTGGCCTTGAACTCACACAGATCCAGAGGGATTTCTATCTCTGGAATGCTAGGATTAAAGGCGTGTGCTATCACTGACTAACTAGTGGCTTGTCTGTTCTCTGACCCCAGGTAAGTTTATTAAGGTACACAGTATTTTGGTGAACACAATACCACCACAGATCCAGGCAGATTTCTGTGAGTTTGAGGCCAGCCTGGTCTACAGAGCGAGATCCAGGACAGGTACCAAAACAACACAGAGAAACCCTGTCTCAAAAACAAGCAAGCAAGCAAGCAAACAAACAAACAGGAATAGGATACAGCTCCTTTAAGGGTTTCGAGCAGACAGTTTCTGTTGGTCAGTGAGCCCTTGAGCAGCTAGTATGTTAAGTAGAAAGAAAAAAATTAAGTAAAAATGCCTGCCAAGCGTAGCTTTCACAACTCGAGTGTTTCACAAATCCTAAATGGTCTTATAATAAAAATCTGAAGACAGATATTGGGGTAAATGCTGAAAGATCAGAGGAAACAACCACATCCACTACTCACCTCCCCAACTCCTCAGCCAAAAGGGGAAGATCCTGTCTCCATGAATCCTCAGACTGAATGCCTCTGAGTCCTCCTCAGCTGAAAGGGTCTCGAGTTCCTGTTTCCTTACACTTCATATGCCATTCTCTACACAGCCATATTACTTCTTGTCTCATAGTGCTGGCATTAATGGCATGTGTGTTTCCTAAATACTGGTAACAAAGGCATGAGATCTCAAGTGCTGAGATTAAAGGTGTGTGTCACTACTGCCTGACCTCTATGTTTAATCTAGTGGCTGTCTCTGTTCTCTGATTTTTAGGCACATTTTATTAGAGTATAACAAAGTATCACCACACCTGAGAAGTGGGCAGAGCCAGCTGAGAGCTGTACTTGGAGAATCTAAGTGTAGGTGAGCAGTTTTTTGCTTACATGGTCAAAAAAGACTAGAGATATGCAGTAAAAGAACTCCAGACAGAGTAAAACCCCTAAACAGGCCCTAGTGTGTATAATAATGTGTGTAGGCTTAAGAAAAGAAAAAGGGTATAGTCATGGAAAGAAAATGAATAGTTTAAAAATAAAGTTTTTGGAGAGAGAAGTGAAGTAATGTAGAACAGAATGAGCCACGTAGAGATGGGAAATACTCAGGAAATGTGGATCCTGTATGCTATTGTGCTGATTTTGAACTTTTTGAATGATGAAGAGCAAAAGACAGCTGCCAGAACACACAGGATTGTGAACAGGGCTGCAAAATTGAACCAATCTAGATATTTTAAGAGTGCCTTAATTTTAAAGAAGTCAAAAAATATATTTGTCAAATGGAAATCAAAAATGCTTTGGAGTTTTGTTCCCACAGGAGATGAGAGGCTGTGGATTCGTTCAGGGTTAATACAGATCAGGTTTGATCAGGCAAGACCTCCTAAGTCTTAACAGACAATATCTATCAGCAGAGATTACTGCTGGTCTTCTCAGGTCTTGGCCATTATCTCAAATTTTCTCCCTGGGACCCTAAAAATGGTTTAGGGATCCACAGACAGCAGGAAGAAGTATGGAGAAAACTATGCCCACATTCCCAAGAGCTGGGGGTGTGTGGGTGATTTTTGGTTATTTGTTGGGTTATGGATATTGGTTATCATTTAGGAGAATATTAATACAAATTCAAGTTATTTTTGTTACACTGTATATATATTTCTGCTCTTGTTTAACGGATTTTTGTATATTGATCAAGATTTAAGGTTATGTTTGTTACAGCATATTGTATGTATTTTTCTATTTTTGTTTGTGGTATTCTATGCAGTTCATTTGGAAATGTAGGATGAAGTTCTAGTTTTTGAAAGCTATTGTTGTAAATTATATAGGATAATCAGGAAACATAGGTTAATGGTTAGTCATTCACAACAATCAAATTTGTAGATATGTTAGGTATGTTTTCAAGATCATATAGAAATATATTTTAGATAGATAGATGGTCTTCAAACCTTTCAAAGACCTACAGAATATGGCACTTAAAATGTTTTGCCAACTTAAGGTCTTTCGTGACAATGAGACACGTCTGTTTCTGGCAGCACTAATTTACTTCAGAGATGATGGCCATTGAAGAAACTCCTTATGGAGTTTGCTTTCATTGTGGCAAGGTTAGCCAATAGTCACAGGAATTGTTCTTGCCTTTGACTGCTGACACTGTGCTGTGCAGACTGGACATGCAGGACACGCAGGAAAAAGACTGTTGAACTTTGCCAAAATAAGGCAGGACAGTCCTTCAAAATTCCTGCTTCACAGAAGAAACTATGAGACATTCTACAGGACACAGGAAAATGACTGATGAACTTTGCCAAAAAGGCAAAATTCCTGCCTCATAGAAAAGTTTGCCAGATACTATAGGCCTGTAGGCACACCCCAACATTGCAGAGGAACTTGGGATGGCTGTCTAGCCAGTCAAATGTCTCTGTTGTTAGATCACATTACATCCTTCTGGGTCTTTGATAGAGTTGAAGACTATATAGTAATAGTTGTAGTTTTCCTTAGTTATGATAGAAAGTTTACTTAGGTGTAAAACTTTTGATTCACTAAGAATGTGTTGTTGAGAAACAAACAACACCATTGTGGTCCAAGAGGGCAGTCTCCATCCTGAGCTGGCAACAGGACTTGGTAGTGTTATCCACATGGTACTGGTTTGTAGACATGTAAGATAATATATTTCCAGAGAGCTGCTGAGGCCAGCCAATGTGAGGCCTGCAAGGATGCCCTGGGAAGGCTCTGCATAAAGTTCTGAAGGTTGAACATTACAGTAGTGACCTGAAAACATTGGATATACTAGGACTGTGGCATCTACTCCTTAGCAGGAATGCTGAGAAAATCTGTAGGCAGAGTGAAGCCAGACCTGGTGATAGACTTAATAGTCAGGTACTACCATGTTCAGTTTTCATGGTGCTGGAGATCTAAACTCAGTTCATTACATTTTATGTAGCAGGCACTTTACTGCTGAGCCACCTCCCCAAACCCCAAGGCACTCCATTTTAAAGTGAGCATGCCAATTAGGCTTGAGATGTTCTTACAAATACAACTCAGATTCTTTGTATCCAATGCATACAAATCAAGTGTAATTGTATGACAAAATGAAAACTATATGATAGAGGGATCATCAGAGAATGCTGATCTTGAGAGAAAGCCCAGATCAACAGAAAAGGTACATGTGATGGTTTAGTCATGCACAGACAGAGGGTACCACTGACAATTAGACAATTTCTCCATTACATCAGAACAAGAGAAATACTGGAGGCAGAATGGCAACACCAGAGAACAAGATCTGTTTTACTGTAAATTAGCTAGTAGATTTCTGTGAGTCATTTTTTTTATTATACATGTTTTTTTTTTCCAGTGCTGAGGACTGAACCCAGGGCCTTGCGCTTGCTAGGCATGCACGCACTCTACCACTGAGCTAAATCCTCAACCCCGATACATGATTTTTGTTCTAAGAGCGTTGATGTTAGAATGCAAACACAATGCAATTAAGAATGTGAGAACATTACCAGTTCAGAGTTCAATCTTATGAAGTAGATTTTATATTACGCAGAAATTTCAAACAAATTAATTGAACTGCTGTTTGTTATTGCAGAGATCCTGTAGAAACTGAGCCAATATGCATGATACAGAAGTCAGATAATTATCCTAAATGTTGTAGAAAAAAAATAAATGGTCTCTCTGAGCATAACATTCATTCCTCTTGATGTTTGACCATACCTATTCAGCTATTTCCACCTTCCCATACTTTTTGTTGGTAATTTTAATATAAGATGGGATACAAAATTTCAACCATATTTCAGTTTTTATTTAAAAATGAAAAGAACGCTTTTAAACGTGACCACAATACTAGAATAATTGATTTATTAAGCAAAATTTCATGTTCTGGTCAAAGTGGAAATGATTATGGCATCATACCAAAATCCACACAGTGTCACATTAAGACCTGAATGCTTTCTTTGGAGGAATGTCCTCACTTATCAAGAAGGCATAGCAAAAATGATACTATGTGTTTGAGGTGATTCAAGGGATTTGGCAAGCTATCCTAAAGTGTGGACAGGGTGTGGGCACACAGACTGGATTTGAAACAATATTGAAATAATGGACTTCTATACAATTGGAGAGAACTGTGTGTGAGTTCATTCATGATGCATGCTCATGTATGCTATGTAGACCAGAGGACAAACTTGGTTATCATTCCTGAGTATTGTGTACCTTATTTTTGTTATCAAAGTCTCTTACTGAACATGGAGTTTGCCAATAGGCTTGGCTGGCCTGGCCATTGAGCCCCAGGGGTCTGCACGTCTCTACCAGGCTGGCACTGGGACTACAAGTGCTTTGCTGTGCCCAACATTTAAGATCTTGGTACTGAGGATCAGATTCAGGTCCTCAGACTTCCAGGCAAGTACTTTATTGACTGAACCATTTTTTCCAAGACACAATTTCTACATTTAATCTTCTAATTTTCGATACTTTTGTCAATGACTTAAAGCTATATAGAGTCTGTTTGTCTAAGTTGTTTATAACAATATCATTAACTAAATCATACTTACTAGCTAAAGGAGAAATTCAATTTAATATATTAAAATTAAATAGCAATAAGTATGTCACCTGTAGCTGGAGTTTTCCTGCTCCTGCCTGGCCCACGGTCAGGACAAATCTCTCTCATCTGCCAGTACCGCAGCTGCTCAGACCCAACCAAGTAAACACAGAGACTTTCATTGCTTACAAACTGTATGGCCATGGCAGGCTTCTTGCTAATTGTTCTTACATCTTAAATAAACCCATTTCTATTAGTATATAAGTTGCCACATGGCTTGTGGCTTACTAGTATCTTACATGTTGTTACTCATGGCAGTGGCTGGCCGAGTGTTTCTGCTTCAGCCTTTCACTTCCCAGAATTCTCTTCTCTGCTTGTCCTGCCTATATTTCCTGCCTGGTTGCTGGCCAATCAGCATTTTACTTATACAGAGTGATATTTACAACACTTCCTCTTTTCTTTTTTTTCAAAAAGGAAGATTTTAACTTTCACATAGTAAAATTACATATAACAAAACAATTATCAAGCAAGAATTACAGTTACAATATCTAGTCTATTTATATTTAGTCTATTTGGCAAAATTAAAGAAGATATCCTATATTTGTGTGTCTAAGATTTCATATCTAACTTATCTTTTATCATAACTAAGGAAAATTATAAGTATCTAGTCTTTAACTACATCAAAGACCTTAGAAGGATATAATATTACCTGAGAAATGTAAGAAGGATGTAAGCAACTTTCGGGAGTCTTGTGAGAGTAGACAGAGACAGCTGGCAGCCTGGATAGTCATCCAAAGTTCTTTAGTAAAGTTGGGGCATCTGTCTTCAGCCCACAGGCCTAGAGTCTCCCAATCATTTTTCTCTGTGTCCTGTAGAATGTCTGGCAGTTTTCTCTGCGAAGCAGGAACTTAAAGGACCATTTTGCCAAGCAAAGTTCAGTGGTCACCTTCTTTTGGATCCTGCATGTCCAGTTGATCAAGCAGTCCAGGCAAGAACAGTTTCTTGCCCAAATGGCTATTTTTGCCAAGAAGAAGATAAACTCCATATAGAGTATCTTTGATGCCCATCCTCCTCTCTGAAGTAAATTGGTGTTGCCAGGAGCAGACATGTCTCATTGCTCAGAAAGTCAAAACATTTTAAAACATTTTAAATGTCATATTCTGTAGGTCTTTAAAGTATTTGAAGATTACCTGTCTATCTGAAATATGTCTATGTATACCTAGAAAACTTAACTAATATGGCTACAAGTATGATTAACATAGACTAATTATTAATCTATTTCTTAATTATCCATTACAATTTTAAATGAGCTATACAAACATAATACTTTAAACAAGAATAGGAATATACACACAGTATAACAAAATTAAATTTGTATCAATAAACTAAAATCTATACCAATACAAAACATTTCAAACAAGTTGTTGCTCTTTAAAGGTAGGTTCATTAATCTACCCTTTTTTCCTATCATATGTATTTCAGTCATCCTTTAAAATTTTTATTATTTACTTTCTTGCATGTATGTGCCTATTTGTGTGAGAGTGTGTACATGTGTGAAGGTCAGAGAACAACTCTTGTCCACTGTATCTGGGCAGGGTCTCTCTTGTTCTGTTGCCATGCTGCACACTGCAGGCCAGAGCTCCATAACTTACAGGCAATTCTTCTGGCCTTGTCCCCCATCTTGTCAGAGAAGTGCTAGAATTAGAGATGCTTGTCACCACATCTGTCCCTCCCCACCCCCCATGGATTTTGAGGATTGAATTTATGTCACTAAGCTTATACCCACTCAGTCCTTTCCATGCCCCCTCCTTCATTATTTAGTTTTAAAAGCTTCCCTCTAAAAGAAAAGATACTGAATTTAGGTAAGTCCATAACTGACCAACAGTATTATGAGCCTTTCAAAGCAAAGGGGGCTAAAATTCAGTGTTATATGAATACATATGAGTGTCCAGAAAGGCCATGCTCATGGCCCCTTCTTTTGATTCCTCAGTGAACTACTTTAAATGGTTTAGGTGCACCCAAATGCCAAGGAATGAGAGAGAGATAAACTATCCCATGTAAGAATTGGATTGGAAAGAGTCTGTATTAGCTACTTTTTTCATTGCTGTGAGAAAACAGTGACAGAAACAGCTTTGTGAAGGAGAGGTTTATTTAGACTATAGTTCAAAGGGATGCAGTCCATTAGTGGTCAAGGCATGGGTGCAGGGAGGGGTATTTGGGTCAAATTGTATCTGCAGTCAGGAAGTAGAGAGAAGTGAATGCTGGTGCTCAGCTCCTTTTCTACTTCATCTATTCTAGGACCTCAGCTCATAGGATGATACTGCCCACATTTAGGGTGGACCATCCCTCTTCAGTTAAACCTCTCTGGAGATGTTCTTACACACACGCTGAGGTGTGTATAGTTCTTGTCAAGTTGATAATGAAGATTAATCATCACAGTCTCAAAATGAGAAAGCTTAGGTTCTGTGGTAATCTTTTTCTGAAATTTGAAGGGTTGTCCATGGACTAATTAGACTTTCTGTTGAACCTCAAGTAGTAACATTCCAGGACTAGCATGTCCAGGAACAAAATTGGCTGAAGATATGGATGAATTCAAGTTTTTCCTTGTATTTAGAACATACTTTTATTGTGTTTATGAAATTACCTGTAAAGGGACTGTTGAGAAGGCACAGTGGAAAAAGATGCTTTCTGGTAAGCCTGATGTCCTGAGTTCCATCCATGAGACTCACATAGTAGGAGAGAACTGACTCCTGAAAGTTGTCTTCAGACTGCCATGCATGCACCATGGTACCTGTGTTCCTCACAGAAATAAATGTAAAATAAAAACTAAAAAATTCTTTAAAAATTCGTGTAAATATATACCACAGGCTCTTGTCTTATCTTCTTTTACCACCGCTCCCTACCCCCATTAATCTCATTTCTCTTTTAGACAGAGATTCTTCTACTTTCATGTTGTCTGTGAATACACAATTTTATATATTTGTGTAAAATCCAGGAAACACAATGGAAAGAAAATACATGATATTTGTGCATTGGGGACTGCCTTAATTCTCAATTATGATTATTACCTCTAGTTAGATCCAGGAGAATTTTCTAGTGGCCAGAGTTATCTGAACTGGAGCCCATATAATTTAAATTTCAGGTCATCAGGGGTGTTTCAGAACTGAGGCACCCTTTCTTGGGAAGTTAATGCAGGCACTTGAGTTTGGATTACTAGGTCACATTTAAACTGTTTTTACAATTTGTTTTTTAGCATTCTGTAAAGTTGTTTTTAGTTTCCTTGACTTCAAAGAGGCCAATTTTCCATGAATCCAATCCAAATATAATTATGTTTTAACCCCAAAGCACTGCTACAAATGTAATAGGGAGCACATTCAACATCTCCCCTCCCTGGCTTTCCCCTGGTCCACATGCAGGTGTTTTGTGATGGCTTTCAAGTCTCCCTGAAAATGTCTTTCCTCTTTCAAACTCAAGACCTTACAGCACAGGTCTCTAGACTGTTTGCAGATTTGAGGTTTGTGTTCTGGTGTGATGGGTAAGTTTTGACCATCTGCTTGGCAGAAGTTTGGTGACACACTTTCAGGGAGTCCTGGTGAATGTTTCAAGTCATAGTTTGAACACCTGGTCATTGGTTTAACTTTCTATAAATGTGCACAGCCTTTATAAACGTCAATTTTACAGTATAGTTACAATTTAACTCGGGACATCACATCCTCTAAAATACATTAAAATCATTCTCTTATAAATGAATAAATTTAGAAACTCATTTGGCTTGAAGGCAGGATAGAATTAGTAGTAGTTGGCATAGGCAGAGAGAAGCAGGATGAGAAGACAGATTGGGGAAGGGTTTGTGACTTGTGGGCTGTTTAAACACACATCTGGGGAGGATGATAATAATTCCCCTTTGAGACAGGTATGATTTCCTGATGTCACTATAACACTAGCAAGAAGCACAACTATTCAATATTTGGACCAAATACTCATGAGAAGAAGCATACAGGGAGGACAGGTCGGTGGTTAAAGTGCTTAACCTGTCAGTGTGAGAACAGTTTGGGTCATCAGCACCCACATAAATACCTGGAGGATGTGGTGGCCCATGGATAGTTACAGCCTGTGAAGATGGAGGTAGTGGATCCCAGAACAAGCTGGCTATTGAAGCTAACCACGTTGGTGAGCTCCGGATTTGATGAAGAGACTTTGCCTTGATTGGTCAGGTAGAAGAGTGATGGAAGGTGATTTCCAATGTCAACCTCCTATTTCCACAATTAAAAAAATGTGCACATATATGCAAACTATATACACACACATATACACAGGAAAATAAAAAAATGAAAAAAAAGCATAAAGGTATGCAGGAGAATGGTGTTTATGTTTTTTGTACCATAGCTAATATTTGATATCTTTTTCATATTTTCCCATTCAATCTTTTTAGCAATCTTTAGGGGAAGTCAGTATAAGATGTGGGTAAGGAAACTTCATTTTGGGAGGGTGAGTATCTGTCATGGCTATATTGCTACAAAACTGTACAGCAGTGATTCACACTAACAAATATTTGTCTTTTCTGCTACATCCCAGTATACTCTGTGGAGTGGATAGTGCTGGCAATATTGCAAGACAGCAGTCAGCAGTGAGGCAAGGAAGCTACACCCTTTTTTTTGTGAGTTTAAGCAACAAATGGTTATTTGCTTTTAATGGAAATTTCTTATGATTAAAATATTGAAATTTCTGGAACTGTCATGAGTTTAAAGCCGACACTCCATTTTAAGAAGCCATGAACACTTACAAACTCATCAGACATCAAGTAGATGGAGCAGGAAGCTCAAAGCATTTTGTAAGGTTGTTTTCTACAGCTCTGTGGCTGCCCCTGGGAACCAGGGTGGTAAATTTGCTTGACCTCAAGTGTTTCAGGTGACAAGATTTCATCAGTATGGGAAAAGGTTTTTAACCTCTAAATACCTTGAGTTCAGTGGGACCTTTGGGAGAATGCTTACACCTGCAGGCTCAGGCTATGGGAAGACAGTGGCTGGTTGGCAGAGGGTTGTGACAGCTCTCCACATCTATTCCCTGATCTCCTGATTACACTGCTTTTTAGAAGCTGTCCCTGGGGTAAATCTCTTCAATTGATTTTGCTGTCAGGAGTCAGTTCAAGTTCATGGGAAAGGAAGATTAGTACCTCACTGGCTAAGTGCTTTAGCAATTTGCCCTATGTGTTAAATTATGGGCTTTATCAGCTCTGAGCTGGTTAATTTCCAGAGGAGGGTGAAAATGATACTATTTGTGCCAACCATTGATCTTCACATTTCAGTCACTGGAGAGTGAGTTTAGGAAATGCAGTAAAAATCTCCAAGTCTCAGGACTGAATTTTTAATGTCACTAGCAATTTCTGACTCTCTGGTTAAACACTTAAGTCCATTACTGTGAATTGCTATAGAGTCTGCCTCTACTATTGCCTCAAATTTCTTTAAGGAAATATAAAAGTTTGCTAAAAATAGTTACATTATATTTAGTGTTATCCTTGGTTCTTAATTTGTGTGATTATATGGTTGATATGGCTTGAAAATAAAAATGATGTGGTGAGGAGTAACAGAAAAAGGCTGAGTCCACATCCCCTAGCTGGGAGAAAGCACTATTTTCAAGATTCTAGTATAACTACTAGAGGGAGGTCGTCTCTCATCACCGTCTCAGTATTTGTTGTTCTCAGGCAAGCCTCACTGAACTTATAAAAGCAATAACAATTCCTTAAAAATTATTTCACTGTACTGGGAATCTCCAAACAATATCAGTTACAAGACTAAGTGGATTTCTATTTCTGCAAATCAATTTGTGTCAGAAAGAATGGGAAGAGCTTCCAGCAAATTCTCTTGTTGAGCATGGAAAAAGCTTGCTGGCAGCCTTCCATGACACTCTTTCCATGCCTTCCATGACACTATTTCCATGACACCATTTCCAGCCTTCCATGACAGCTTTCCATGACACTATTCTGGATACTCTGCAAAAATCCAGAGGGCTATTTTCTCACAATGATCCCTTACCATTTCTCTGAATGAGAGAAGTAGATTTCACTCCCTGACTTACCCCAAACCTCCTTGGCTTCTGGTCATTTGCTCTTCTCCTCTTTGACTTACTCTGTTTTGCCCATAGCTGTTGGTTGAATGGCATTTGGAGAGTGGATGCAGCATGCTCACAGTTTGGAAACTACTGATTCAGGTATAGAAGTCCATACCTATTGTGTATAGACTTAACTCTGTGGTGAAGATTCAGAAATATTTCCTGAAGGAAGTGTTTTGGTTTGAAGGATCTGTTCATAAGTACTACCCAGGTAGAGATCAAGGGCAGGGACACAGATCTGAAAGAAAGACTATGAGACTAAAGCTTCAGGAAATTCACTACAGCCAAACAAAAGGGAAGGAGCAAGAGGAAGGTTGAAGGTGGCCCAGATGATGAGGGGCTCTTTCCAGTTTTAATTTATGTTGCCAAAGGGTTTGCTTTTCATTTTTTTTTAAGAAACTAGGGTGTCAGTCACTGGTCTTTCATAAAATTGTAGTTCCAATATAATTCATTTATCTTTACATCTTAAAGCATTGCTCCTTGCTAAGCAAGAAAACTTTTTGGAGATGAATAGTAAGGCTGAGGCTTATCCTTCACAGTGCCTCTCATTGAATGAATGAAACTTGAGTACATTTAGCCTTAGAGCTACATCCCAGTGAACAAGTTACCTTTGAAAGCACTTCTTATATTTGAAGAATCTTCTTCATTTACTTATAAACCATTTGAATGAATCATTGCAAAATCTGTCCACCATCACTGTCCTTATTTAAAAGCACTTAACAACCTTCCTTTACCTGGTTTATGGGCTCCCATCGCCTCTTCTAGCTTGCTTCCCTCAGGCTCAGTGTCAGGATCAGTGTTTGATCTTTTGTTGTTTGGTCCTAACAGCTCCCTAGAGGGAAGGGGTGAGAAGGCATGACATCAATGGCACAGACACTGGGAGTCAGGTGAAAGGCAAACAGCAGACTCATTTATTCAATAATGGGGAAGGCCTTATATACCTTCCTCCCTAAACCAAGGTTGTTTCCCAATATGGTGGCATTGCGTGGTTGTCCCTCATTGGCTGATTATAATCAGGAACTCCAACAGTGCATCTTACTAGACCCTCAGGCAGACTCCAGGTTGGCTCATAAGGAAGTACATTATGTGCCTGCCCTGGAACTGGTTTGAGGCAATTTCCTCAACCCTATGGGCCTGTCCTACTACCTTCCTGCTCCCAGAAATTCCTGTTTTCCTAGCTGTTTCCTTCTACACAGCTTACTTTCACCCCCTGACCATGACAGCCTCCCCAGCACATCCTCTGGGACTCATTCCTAGCTTTCCTCTCAGAGCTGCTTCCAGGTATTTTAGATTAAACCTTTAGTCATATTCTATATGGCTAAGGAAGCAAAGGGGTAAGTTTTGCTGTAGCTAGACACACAAGGTGACTAAAGCACTCTACTTTCTTCAGTGTATGTTTCTGGAACTAGTCCAGATTAGTCTGAATGGACTGAAATGGAATAGTCCACCATAAATGAACATTTTTCTCACTGATTTTTGTCATGTGATGACTCTGTTGGACATCTTTGTTTCTTCACTCTCTTTTCCCATTCTTCTCTTCTGTCTCAGGAGCTCAGGCTCTTTCAGTGTTCTCCTATCTAGGATTTCTCAGGGTCTCATCTCTTTAATGCTAAGGCCTACACAAGATCAAACCAGTTAAAATACCAGCATAAAGGAGATGGAGGAGCATGCTGTGGATGTCTTTCTGCATGCTGTGAATATGTGTTGTTCCCATTGGTTAATAAATAAAGTTGCATTGGCCTATGGCAAGGTAGCTTAGAGACAGGTGGGAAAATCTAAGGAGACAGGAAGAAGAAAGGTAGAGGGGAGAGAGATGCTAGTCCACTGCCCAAGGAACAACATTCCAGCAGACTGGTAAGCCATGGCAAAACATAGATTAATAGAATGGCTAATTTAAAATATAAGAGCTAGCAGGCAAGAAGCTTGAGCCATAAGCCATCCAGTTTTTAATTAATATAAGCCTCTATGTATTTACTTGGGTCTGAGTAGCTGCAGGACTGGGCGGGACACAAGAAAACTTCCAGCTATATTTGGTGCTCACCATTAGGCATTGATCCACATAGACATAAGAAAGCATAAAGATTCTGAATGCACAGAAATGGGGCCACACTGGGCTTCCTAGTCTCCCAGTCTCATGTAAGCAGCAGCATAGAGACTCATCTCCCAGCAGCTGCCTGTGAGATGGAGTTGGCTGCCAACCGCCATAAGATAAACAGCATGGCAGATTCCCACCATGGTACACAGTGGTATCTCGAATCTGTGCAGCCCACTGTGTGGTAGATTTACCTTTTGCTAGTACAGAAAAAAATAGAAGAACAAAAAGAAAAGGTTTCTGTGCTACAGGCTGCTGGATGGAGGCGTGGACCCACTGCCTCCCAGAGTCTGCAGAGAGCATGGCTCCCAGAACTGGTGGTGAATTACCTCAGCCGTGTTGGGAAGCTGAGGTGGGTAGAGTCAGCAGCCAAGGCTTCTGGTTATGTCCTAGCCATGCTGCAGTTTGAAGCAACAGATTCACAATAAGACAGATTCAGATGGAATAAAACTCTAAACAATTTACAGTAAATGTAAAAATGTATGTAGGCTTGGAAGAGAGAGGAAAAGGAATATAGACAGTTATATAAAGAAATAATTTTTAAAAATAAAGTATTTAAATAGACAATAAAAGTAATATAAAAACAAGCCACTTAAAGATAGAAATAGCACAGAGTCTTGATTATATTATCTTTGGAATTTTTAACTACAGAAAGACATTTGATTGTAAAGGCTGCTGAGTTAAACCAATATGTATATTTTAAGGGTATCTTGACTTCAAAGTTTGTGTCTAAAGTTACATTGCTTTGGAAAAGAGGTTCTGCTTTCATTTCCACAGAAGATGAGAACCTATGGATTGCTTCCAGGCTAATATGGTTTGATCAGCCAAGACCCCATGAAAGGTCTACATTGTCACCATGACCCAGATGATCCAACATCCAGAATGACTTCATGGTGACTGGCTCAGACAATGTAGCCTCACAGACTATTCCAGTCAGGATTTGACCATAATTCTTAATTTTCTCAGGATCCCCATAAGATTTACAGTGCCCCTAACCAGCAGGAAGTGTATGACAAGCTACGTCCAAATTCCCAAAATATTGTTTATAAGTGTTTATTTTTATGTTAAGGGGGTTGATTATAAATACAATCTCTTTCTAAAAAAGAAAAGGGGATAATATAGATATGATAGAATAAAAGGGCAGATTATTGAACCTACTTTTAAAAAGCAACAACTTGTTTAAAATGTTTTACATTGCTATAGATTTTAATTTATTACAAATTTAAAGTTAATTTTGTTATGCTGTATATATATTTCTAGTCTTGTTTAAGGTATTATGTTTATGTAACTCACTTGAATTGTAATGGATAATTAAGAAATACAGATTAATAATTAGTCTTCTATGATAGTCAAACTTATAGTCATGTTCGTTAAGTTTTCTAGGTATACATAGATATATTTCAGTTAGATACGTAATCTTCAAACATTTTGAAGACTTACAGAGTATGGCATTTAAAATGTTTTAAAAACTTAGACTTTTCTGGGCAATGAGACACGTCTGCTTCTGGCAGCATCCATTTACTTCAAAGAGGAAGATGGGCATTGATGACACTCTATATGGAGTTTATCTTCTTCTTGGCAGAACTGGCCACTTGGGCAAGAAACTGTTCTTGCCTGGACTGATTGACAAAATGTTGCATAGACTGGACATACAGGATCTTGCCAGATAAGGCGAGATGGTCTTTCAGGTTCTTGCTTCACAGAGGAGACTGCCAGACACTCTACAGGACACAGGGAGAAGCAAGTGTGAAACTCTAGGCCTATAGGCTGAAGATGGATGCCCAATGTTACAGAGGAATTTTGGATGACTGTTCAGGCAGGCAGCTGTCTCTGTTATTTCCAGAATTTTGGAAGTTACTTATAATGCATTTCCTGTTTACTAATATAATATTATATCCTTCTGGGGTCTTTGATGTAGTTGAAGACTAGATAATTATAATTTTCCTTGGTTATGATAAAAGATAAATTAGATATGAAACTCACAAATAAAGCAAGATGATAAAGTATTTTCTTTAATTCTACCAAATACAAATAGACTAGATGTTGTAACTGTAATTCTTGCTTGATAACTGTTCTATTATATGTAATTTTACTATGTTAGAGTTAAAACCTTCCTTTTTGATCAGATAGAAAAGGGAGAGTGCTGGGGGATGTCTGTCTGTACACTGTGGATATATGTTGTTCCCATTGGTTAATAAATAAAGTTGCATTGGCCTATGGCAAGGCAGCTTAGAGGCAGGTGGGAAAATCCAAGGAGAGAGACCAGAAGAAGAAAGGCAGAGGGGAGAGAGATACCAGCACCACCAGGAGAAGCAAGATGTGAAAATACAAGTAAGCCATGGCCACATGGCACTTACAGATTAATAGAAATGGGCCAAGTTATAAGAGGTAGAAGGCAAGAAGCTTGAGCAATAGGCCATGGCCATACAGCCTGTAATTAATATAAGCCTCTGTGTGTTTATTTGGGAATAAGCAGCTTCAGGACACAAGTAGAGAGATTTGTTCCCACTGTGGGCCAGGTAGGACACAGGAAAACATTCAACTACAGCAGCACATCATTTTTAATTTAAATTTTTTATTCTTCTCTCATATATTACATCTTGATCACAGATTCCCCTCCCTCCACTCCTCCCATCCCTAGATACACTCCTCTGTTTTCCTTTGAAAAGAAAGAGCAGGCCTCCCAGGGATGTCAACCTAACACATCATAACAAGTTACAATAAAACTATGCACAAACCTTCATATCAAGGCTAGATGAGGCAACCTCATAAGGGAAAAAGACTCCTAAGTACAAGCAAAAGGGTCAAAGAAACCCCAACTCCCATTGTTAGGGGTCCCACAAGCTACCCAACCTTAATGTATATGCAGAGGACCTAGTCCCTCTGCATGGTTTTTTGCTTCAGTCTTTGTGAGCCCCTATGAGCCCTGCCTAGTTTATTCTGTGGTCTGTGTTCTCAACCCCTCTGGCTCCCATGATCCTGAGGATCTCATCTTTATCTCCTTTCTTCACCTGTTAAACTTCCCTCATTCTACCATATGTACCCTCCTGATCTCTCTACTGTTCTCTCCTCAGAGACTGGTGTGTCTCAAATCCATGCCTTGTCCTTCTAACATCCATCCCTTATTTGGAATTCAGGTGCTTTTTCTAAGAAATGAATGGACTTAGGGTTGGGGAGAGGACTCAGTGGTTAAAGTCCTTGTTGTGCAAACATGAGGACTGTAGCTCAGAACTCCAGAACCCATGTAAATGCACAGCAGTGAGGAGGCTCTCTGGAATTCCAGCCCTGCAAAGTGGAGACAGTGGATCCCCAGAGCAAACTGGCTAGCAAGAATATCCATACTGGGAAGCTCTGGGTTGATTGAAAGACCCTGTACCGGTGAATAATGAAATAATGGAAGGATGATGTTTTCCTGGCATCAATCTTGGGCCTTCACATGTCAGTACAAATACATGCATGTGTACTCTGTACACATATGCTCACATATATGCCAAAATATGCACATATATACATGATATCATACAGACATGAAAATGGAAAAAGCAAATATAAGAGGAATACTGAGTTCAACACTTGTTCTCTCATGAGCTTTGCTCCACGTCTATCCTAAGATACAGCAGAGGCACTTCTGACACATTTCCTTCTTTCTAATCTCTCCACTTTTTCATTGGCATTTATCTGATCTTGTGCTGTGGGGGTCCTCTCCTTAGCTAGATCTAGAATCTTTCTTCCTTGCTGCCATTCCCGGTAAGAAGACATCTTTCTAGTCTATCTGATTGAAATTTTATCTCCAAATTAGTTATCTGCAGGCCATCAACAACAGTATTTAGAATTAGCCTTCCAGAAAACATAGAAATTGGGTAAGTGATACTCATGGGTCAAACTTTGTTCCTTGGGTATGTTTTACAGAGGGTCATTTAAGATCCCTGGCCTTGACATTCAACATGTACACTAACTTTTATCTACCTGTCATTCCCTCTGTTTGTGATACATATGTCCATTCTGTAGTTTATGGCCTCTGTATTTTGCTTCTGTGGATTCTGCTTCTGTCAGTTCCCATGTCTTCTTTGCTTGGTGTCTTCTTCAGTCTTCAGTGACTGCCTTCCTTGTGAAACTTTCCTGGAATATCTCTTAACATAGTTAGTAGCTGCTCTCCTTGGTGCTGCCTCAGAGCTTTGTAGATACCTTTGTAGGATTTATAAGAAAAAAATTAAAAAAAAATCAAACATATATGTATTATTTTTATAATAAACATTTTATTTCTTTTTTTTTTTTTTTTTTTTGGTTTTTTCGAGACAGGGTTTCTCTGTGTAGCTTTGCGCCTTTCCTGGAACTCGCTTTGGAGACCAGGCTGGCCTCGAACTCACAGAGATCTGCCTGGCTCTGCCTCCCGAGTGCTGGGATTAAAGGCGTGCGCCACCACTGCCCGGCTTATTTCTTAACTGTATGAATAAAATTAAATTATAGCTAGAAATATGACAAAAATAGAAGCTGTGTCTTAAAATTGCTTTTTATATTACATTTTATTTAGTGTGTGTGTGTGTGTGTGTGTGTGTGTGTGTGTGTGTGTGTGTATGCCACAGGATGTATGCGCAGATCATAGGACAACTTACAGAAGTCTGTTCTCTCATTATACCATGTGGGTCCTAAAGATTGATCTCAGACATTAAAGCTTGGCAACAAGTTCATTCCTCACTAACCAATCCCATAGCTCCAAGCTCTGTCATTTATCTTATTCATCATTGTTTGAAACTAGATGACATCATAGAGATTTGACATTCTTTTGGTATAATTACACCTAACAAATGTCCCTGTGCATTAGATGACTATTCTGCTGTGATAGTATGAACAGGAATTGCTGAAAAAGGTAATAGAAATAAATAGTCAATGTATATAATTTTTTTAATATCAATGTTGAGTGCACAGCTTTCTAAAATATTTAAAGGCAAAATGTGGTTGGCATGTATTTATCTGAATTCAAACAACAGATATTAATGATCCCTCTTTAAAGAGAAAGAAATAGAGCCTCAGAGGGATTAGACAGAGAAATCAGGCCTTCTGTTTTGCATGCCTGTCAGGTTTTCCCCAGGGAGGAGAAAGGGGCAGAAGAGATGGATGTGGTGCCTCTTGGTTGAAGCAGGGGAAAGTACTGTGATGATTGAGACAAATTCATAGGAAAATGTACTGGTTGTATATGAGATAAATTGATTCACAATAACACAGTGATGTCATAACCTGAAAGCCATGCTGCTCTGCCAAGAGTCTCAGCAAAAGTTGAACCCCACAGCTGGAATGGAATGCATTTACTTACTGCTTCAAATCATGGCATTTTCTATTGAATGATGAAATTAGTATTCAGTGATAAATAGGTCTTTAGGGGATAGACTAGGTGTGTGCTCAATTCATTGGCAGTCTGATGAGAAATTTTACTGCACTGCATGTCAAGGGTTAGGCAATAAAAGCATTTCATTTTGAGGTTAAAATCCATTTCAGTCAAGTGGATTGCAAATAATTACATCAGAGGACCAACTCTCAATTTTCTAGTTTTAGAGAAAGCAGAATTGTAAATGAAATTTAGGTTATAATAGCAATTTAAAATAATGATAGACATAGATGTTACAATTGAAAAGGAATATACATCCATCTAATTTACTGGGGCTGGGTACAGTCATGTGACTTGTCTCAAGCCAAGTGAGTAAATGGCTAATCCTCAGTAAGAATGTGAGGATTGATTGTTCTTTTTGTTATCACAGTCCTGACTGCTCCCCACACCCACCCCAGAAAGAAAGTCCACTTTTAAATTTTCTTATCTAAGGCTAGTGACTTTGATATTTTCAGCTGCTTTGAATTTTTTTTTAATATCTTTGATCCATCTATCTTTCTCAGATTTAGGATTTCTTTAAATAGTGACATTTCTTGTTAATATTCATGCCCTCCTACCAAATTATAAGTTAACTTGGAACAGTGTATTCTTTCTAGAAAACTTATGAGAACATACCTCATCAGCGGAATGAGATACTTTATGATGAATAATTTTGTGACTTTTAGGAAGTAACTGATGTAAGATGATCCTTACTATCTGCAGAGCAAAGTGAAATCAGAGTAATTTAATTTACTATATGTTCATTGTCCTTAACACATTGCATCTTCTAGAACTTTCTTCCATGAAGTGCTCTACTGGATGTTAGCAAGTGTTGTGTTTTGAATGAAAGGAACTAGAAACAGGAGAAAAGGATGAGGTAAACATGGGAGATGTTGGTACTTGGGAATTTATTCTCAAAATCTTCAACTTTCTTTGAATAAAATTTTCTGAGTGATGAGTTAATTAGAAATGATTCTCATATTTAAGTCACTTTATTTTTTATTTTTGGTTTTTCGAGACAAGGTTTCTCTGTGTAGCTTTGCACCTTTCCTGGATCTCGCTCTGTAGACCCTGCTGGCCTTGAACTCACAAAGATTCTCCTGGCTTTGCTTCCTGAGTGCTGGGATTAAAGCTGTGTGCCACCACCACCCAGCTAAGCCACTTTATTTTTGTAATACCTTCAGAGTTATTATAGTGGACACACCACACACACACACACACACACACACACACACACACACACACACACTTATTAGTTGGCTTATAGGATAGAGGCTGTTTGCATCCTAGAGATGCAGAAAGAGAGGAGTTGGTAGCTGTTTAGCTCATGAATCTGAAGGCCTCAGCAGTCCCAATCTGGCACTGAAGACTTGGACTATCTCTGGTCTCAGTAAATATAGGAAGGGCCAAAGAAGCTAGTGTCTGATGTCACAGGATGATGGTGGTGGTAGTATCAATGGTGGTGGGTGTTGGGGATGATGGAGGGACAGACATAGTCACTCAAGAAGAAGAGAAAGTAGGCAGATAACACTGCTTTTTCTGTGGGATGTGTTTATACCTTAGCTACTTTCAGGTTAGAAGGTGTTGCGTATTCTTAGGGAAGTCTTTACCCACTCAGTTAATTTTTCTGGAAACATCTTCACAGGCCCAGAGGTCTCTCAGGTGACTTTAGATCCTGTCAAGTTGACAATCAAAATGAACCATCACAATTTGTATATATAACTTATAGTGAAAACTGGTGCTTAGAAGGGCCACATGATTTCTCCCATGAGACAAACCCAGCTTATTTCATAGCTGGAAATGGAACAAAATGAGAAAATTTTCTAGCTCAGAATTCCCTCTTCTCTTCCTAATTACCAATCCTCTAGTATGAGAACCTCTAAGACAACCTCAAAGACAACCAACAGCATTTTGACTTCTCATGGTTCTGTTCCATGTTTCATCAGACATGTGGTTCTGGTATCACAGCTGTCAGTGGAGGATTTGTGTATCTGTTTCTAGGACTCTGACAATCTTCCAGCAGGGGAGTTTCAGATGTTTGAAGAAATAGAAACAGCAGCTTTAACAGAAACAGGATGTCCATGATGTTCCTAGCTTTTCTAGAGTTAGATTGATTTCTTTAATCTACTCATTCTGCTTTATGATTCTCAGTCTACATAAGGGCAACAACCATTAATGATATTGCATCAATTAATCTTCCTGTTGTGATAAAAATATTCTGACAGAAGTAGCTTCAGGGAGAAAGTGTTTGTTTTTGCATCATAGTTCAAGAATACTGTTCATCATGATAGGGAAGTTATGGTGGCAAGAGGTTGAGGCAACCAGTCCCATTGAACCTACAGTTAAGAATCAGCAATGGCAGGATGAAGGGGGAGAGTAATGAGAGATGTCTTGAAACCTGTAGCCAGGGAAACTCCCAGGAATCCACAAGCATGACCCCAGCTAAGAATCCTAGCAATAGTGGAGAGGGTGCCTGAACTGGCCATTTACTGTAATCAGACTATCCTAATTGTCATCAGAGAACTACATCCAGTAACTGATGGAAACAGATGCAGAGATCCACAACCAAGCACTGGGCCAAGCTCCGGGAGTCCTGTTGAAGAGAGGAGGAGGGATTGTACGAGCCAGGAAAGTGTCAAGGCAGAGAAGGGGGAACCCACTGACACAGCTGACCTGAGCTCGTTGGAGCTCATGGACTCTGGACCAACAGTTAGGGAGCCTGCATAGGACCGACGACCTAGGCTCTCTTCATATGTGTGCAGGTGTGTAGCTTGGTCTGTCTGAGAGGTTCCTAGCAGCGGGATCAGGATCTGTCTCCAGCACTTGAGCTGTTTTTAGGGAACCCATTCCCCTTGCTAGGTTGCCTCACCAGCCTTGATGCAGGAGGAGGAGTTTGGTCCTGCCCCAACTTCATGTGCCATGCTTTGTTAACGCCCATGGGAGGCCAGCCCCTTTCTGAACAGAGACAGAGGAGGACTAGAGAGGGGTCAGGTAGGTGGGGGTAGAGCAGTGGCAAGGGGAGGGAATAGAAGTAGAGGAGGGAGGGAAAACTGCAATCAGGATGTAAAATAAATGAAAAAGATTTAATTAATTAATAAAAAAGAATCAGCAATGAATACCTGTGTTTAATTTATTTTTCCCTTTTTAATATACACAGTCTAGGATCAGAGCCCATAGTGGGTGGATCTTCCCATCTTAATTAATGTAATCAAGATAATCCACCACAGGCATGCCAACAGGTCTATCTCCAGGTGATTCTAGATCCCATCAAGTTGACTATTGAGAATAACCACCACAGATACTACATTGTCATTGTATCTCAGAGTCAGTTATAATAATGTGTAAGAGTACTGCAAATATAACTACCCTCCTAAATTCCCACATTTTTCTACATTAAACCAATCTTAATAGTATGAATTACTGAATTTCAAATGTTCTATATACACAACCATGTGTGAGTACTGTTTATGAAAATAAGTTATACACAATTGCACTGTATTCATAAGGAAGCAGCCTGAACCAATCAAATTGTCATATGGAAAACCATGAAAGCTACAGGAAAGGCAGTTGAAAGGCACATAGAATAACTCCTCATCTGGAGCATGTTTCCCATCCTTTCAACATCTCTTTCTAGAAACTGTGAGACCATGTAACTAGCCACACATATTCTTCATCCATGGAAAACTCAGGCTTATGTGACCCTTTCAAGTCATCTCCCTTCTCATTGGTAAATCTTTGCACATATACTTTTCTTTTACCAAATTATTATAGGTTGCAGAACAATAATATTTCTAAATATTTCTGGATGGCATAAACTTTCCTAAAGAAAAACAGTCTCCATATATGAAAAATTAAAAATAAATTTATCAATACTGTCTATTATAGTCTTCATATTCAGATTCACCCTATAATGCCTTAAATGACCTTAATAGTTAATCAAGTTGTGTCATATTGACATATTGCGATTAGTGTTTCAACTTCAAAATCAAAAAAGATATGTATTTGTTATCTATACATAGTCTCTTTGGTTTCTCCTAATCCATAAAACTTTCATAAATTCTCTGTGTTATTTATTTATTATTTATTCATTTAATGATGATGAGTCCTTTTGAAGGGTACAATGAATTTTTATGCTGAACATCTCCTGGTTTGTACTGGTGCGTTCTTTGAGTGGATATGGATGACACACTGTCACATATTTGCTGTGGGGACTGCTTGCTGTGCCATGTCCGACTTTCCCACTGTTGGTGATGCTCTCTGTTCACTGGCTTGTTCAAGTTAGCAAGCACCAGAACATTCCACTTTAGGTACATGCTGTCCTTTTAAACAACCTATGAGTGCTAATATGGTGATATTTTAATTGTACTGAAATGTGATTTTATTTGTATGTTAATAAATAAAGTTGCCTGGGGATCAAAGCTAATAGCAAGGCATAGCAGAGCTGGGCGTCCATGGCGCACGCCTTTAATCCCAGCACTTGGTAGGCAGAGCTAGGCATATCTCTGTGTGGTCAAGGATACAGCCAACATTGGAGACACACACCTTTAATCTCAATACCATAGAAGACCTGGAGGTCTGTACATACAGGCAGTGACAAGGCAGTCAATGTGGTTGGGTCTACAACCAATGAGAAGACAGAACAGAAAGTCTATAAAGACAAACAGACAGGAAGTAGGTCTCTTTCGGAGAGGTCTCTTGGCTTAAGAGGCTAGCTGCAGCAGGTAGGCAAGGCTCTTAGCTCTGATCTCTTGGCTTTCTTCTTTTCATTGGTTCTGTGTTTCTTATTTAATAAGACAGTTGGTTACATCTACATGCTACGTTGAAGCTCTGTGAATATTTCCACAGTATTCTTTCCCTTCTTTGAAAGAAATTCTATTCTCTTCCATGATCTGTTGCTGTTAAGTTGCCCACACAGTAGCCCAAGTCCACCCTAAGTAATTCCTTTCAAGCTTTGTGGGATGGGTATATCTGTAAATTTTGATAGTTCACCTTGCTGAGCCATCTCACTGACCATTACCAGTTATCTCAGACAAAACAGTTTTCCATACCTGCTTAGGTTTGCTCTTTTTGCCTGCAAATCCTCCACATTTCACTAGTTGGAACTAAAAACTGATGCTCATGGTCAGGGTATGGACATTTCTTAGAAAAAGATTGCCATTATTTTTTTTTAAAATCTGTTTTTGTTTTACATTTTAATTTAGTGTGTGTGTGTGTGTGTGTGTGTGTGTGTGTGTGTGTGTGTGTGTGTGTATGTGTGTATGTGATGTGGAGGTCTGAGGACAACTTTCAAGGGTCAGTTCTCTTCCACCATGTGAATGGAGGGTGTTGAACTGCAGTTGTCCAGCTTGTGGTTGGCAAACACCTTCACCATTTTGCCGGTCTTATGATTTTTTGATATCACATAAAAATGGATCTGGACCAGAGGTGAGTACCCGGGTCCAGCCCGGACTCCATCCCTGGGCACCAGCCACTCCGGGGAGGCCTGCACAGCTTGGCGCCGGGTTCTGGCCACTGGGCAGCTCCCCTTCTAGCCCCACCGGGAGGGATCCCCTTTTCCAAGCCCCCCGACAGCCCCTTCAGTCTCCGCGCCCTGCCCCCACGCCCATCTGCCCGAGACCCCAGCCACTTCCTGAGACTTAGAGACCGGCCCCCAGCTCCCAGCCTGCCCCCGACTTCCCTTCTGGACCAGAGGTGAGTACCCGGGTCCAACCCGGACCCCATCCCTGGGCACCAGCCCTTCCGGGAAGGCCTGCACAGCTTGGCGCCGGGTTCTGGCCACCGGGCAGCTCCCCTTCTAGCCCCACCAGGAGGGATCCCCTTTTCCAAGCCCCCCAACAGCCCCTGCAGTCTCTGCGCCCTGCCCCCACACCCATCTACCCGAGACCCCAGCCACTTCCTGAGACTTAGAGACCAGCCCCCTGCTCCCAGCCTGCCCCCGACTTCCCTTCTGGACCAGAGGTGAGTGCCTGGGTCCAGCCCGGACCCCATCCCTGGGCACCAGCCACTCCGGGAGGACCTGCCCAACTTGGCACCAGGTTCTGGCCACCGGACAGCTCCCCTTCTAGCCCCACCAGGAGGGATCCCCTTTTCCAGCCCCCCCGGAAGCCCCTGCAATCTCCGCGCCCTGCTCCCACTCCCATCTGCCCAAGACCCCAGCCACTTCCTGAGACTTAGAGACCGGCCTCCAGCTCCCAGCCTGTCCCCGACTGCCATTCTGGACCAGAGCCTGCCCCTGACTTCCCTTCTGGACCAAAGAGTTGGACAAGAGAACTCCCTTTTGGACAAGAGAGAGAGTCTTCCTGAGTCTGTCAGCTCTTTGTGAAACAAGTACACTGATAAGACCAAGAAGGAACCACAAGGAGATGGGCAGACGTCAAGGCAGAAGTACATACAGCAAAATGAAGAGCAATACAGCATCACCAGAACCTAGCTCGCCTCCAACATCTAGACCTGAACACCAAAAATTGGAAGAAGCAGAAGAAAGTAGCCTTATGAGTAACTTCATGAAGAAGGTAGAGGCTTGTGTAGAGGAAAAGACAAGAAAATTGGAAGAACGCTGTAAACAACTAGAGGAAAGGGCAAACAAATTAGAAGAAAACAATAAAGCCCTCCAAGAAAACAATAAAGTCCTGGAAGAAAACATTAAAGTCCTGGAAGAAAACAATAAAGCACTGAAAGAAAATCATGAAAAAGCAATGAAACAAACAAAGGAAACAGTCCAAGAACTGAAAAGGGAAATTGAAAAAATAAAAAAGACACAAACAGAGGGAATGCTGGAAATAGAAAACCTGAGTAAAAGATCAGGAACTTCGGATGCAAGTATAACCAACAGAATGCAAGAGATGGAAGAGAGGATTTCTGGCATTGAAGATACAGTAGAAGAAATAGTTCCATCAGTCGAAGGAAAGACTAAAGCCAACAAAGTCATGAACCAAAATGTCCAAGAAACCTGGGACACCATAAAAAGACCAGACCTACGAATTATAGGGATAGAAGAAGGTGAAGAATACCAACTCAAAGGCACAGAAAATATATTCAACAAAATTATAGAAGAAAACTTTCCCAACTTAAAGAAGGAAATGCCTATGAAGATACAAGAAGCCTATAGAACACCAAACAGACTAGACCCCCCAAAAAAGTCCCCTCGACACATAATAATTAAACAACTAAATGTACAGAATAAAGAAAGAATATTAAGAGCAGCCAAGGAAAAAGGCCAAGTGACCTATAAAGGTAAACCCATCAGAATAACACCCGATTTCTCAATGGAGACTTTGAAAGCCAGAAGGACCTGGACAGACGTAATGCAGACACTAAGAGACCATGGATGTCAGCCCAGACTAATATACCCAGCAAAACTTTCAATCATCATAGACGGAAGGAACAAGACATTCGAAGACAAAGCCAGATTTAAACAATACCTATCCACAAACGCAGCCCTACAGAAAGCACTAGAAGGAAAATTCCAACCGAGGGAAGTCAGATACACACTTGAAAACACAGGCAATAGATAAAGCCACAACAGTAAACCCCAAAGAAGAGAAGTACACACACACTACCACCAAAAATAACAGGGATGAAGAATCACTGGTCATTAATATCCCTTAATATCAACGGACTTAATTCACCTATAAAAAGACATAGACTTACAGAATGGATACGAAAGCAGGATCCATCTTTCTGCTGCATACAAGAAACACATCTCAAATTCAAAGATAGACACTACCTAAGAATAAAAGGCTGGGAAAAGACTTTTCAATCAAATGGTCTTAAGAAACAAGCAGGGGTAGCCATCCTGATATCCAACAAAATAGACTTCAAACTAAAATCAATCAAAAGAGATCAAGAAGGACATTACATCCTCGTCACAGGAAAGATCGACCAAGATGAAGTTTCAATTCTGAACATATATGCCCCAAACACAAGGGCACCCACATATGTAAAAGAAACATTACTAAAGCTTAAACCACATATAAAACCCCACACATTAATAGTGGGAGATCTCAACACCCCACTTTCACCACTGGACAGATCTCCCAAATCGAAACTTAACAGAGAAATAAAGGACTTAACCGATGTCATGACCCAATTGGACCTAATAGATATCTACAGAACATTCCATCCTAACAAGAAAGAATATACTTTCTTCTCAGCACCCCATGGAACTTTCTCTAAAATCGACCACATACTTGGCCACAAAGCAAATCTCAACAGATACAAAACAATCAGAATAACCTCCTGTGTTCTATCAGATCACCATGGTTTAAAGCTAGATTTCAACAACAACAAAAACTACAGAAAACCTACAACCTCATGGAAACTGAATAATGCTCAACTGAATCACCAATGGGTTAAGGAAGAAATAAAGAAAGAAATTAAAGACTTCCTAGAGATCAATGAAAATGAAGACACCACATACCCAAACTTATGGGACACTATGAAAGCAGTGTTAAGAGGGAAATTCATAGCACTAAATGCCCACATAAAGAAGTTGGAGAAATCGCACACTAGTGATTTAACAGAACATCTGAAAGCTCTAGAACAAGAAGAAGCAAAGTCTCCCAGGAAGAATAGACGCCAGGAAATTATCAAAGTGAGAGGTGAAATTAATAAATTAGAAATTAAGAGAATAATACAAAAAATTAATGAAACAAAGAGTTGGTTCTTTGAGAAAATCAACAAGATAGACAAGCCCTTATCCAAACTAACCAAAAGACAGAGAGAGAGAATCCAAATCAACAAAATCAGAAATGAAAAGGGGGACATAACAACAGACATTGAGGAAATCCAGAGAATTATAAGGTCATATTTCAAAAACCTCTACTCCACAAAACTGGAAAACCTAAAAGAAATGGACATTTTTCTGGATAGATACCACATACCTAAGTTTAATCAAGACCAGATAAACTATTTAAATAGTCCAATAACCCCTAAGGAAATAGAAACAGTCATTAAAGGTCTCCCAACTAAAAAAAGCCCAGGACCAGATGGTTTCAGCGCAGAATTCTACCAGATCTTCAAAGAAGAGTTAATACCAATACTCTCTAAATTGTTCCACATAATAGAAACAGAAGGAACATTACCAAACTCCTTCTATGAGGCTACAATTACCCTGATTCCTAAACCAAACAAGGATGCAACAAAGAAAGAGAACTACAGACCGATCTCCCTCATGAACATTGATGCAAAAATACTCAATAAAATACTGGCAAACAGACTCCAAGAACACATCAGAACAATTATCCACCATGATCAAGTAGGCTTCATCCCAGGGATGCAAGGGTTGTTCAACATACGAAAGTCCATCAATGTAATACACCATATAAACAAACTCAAAGAAAAAAACCACATGATCATCTCACTAGATGCAGAAAAGGCATTTGACAAAATCCAACACCCCTTCATGATAAAAGTCTTGGAGCAATCAGGAATACAGGGAACATACCTAAACATAATAAAGGCAATATATAGCAAACCAACAGCCAACATCAAATTAAATGGAGAGAAACTCAAAGCAATTCCACTAAAATCAGGAACGAGACAAGGCTGTCCACTCTCCCCATACTTATTCAATATAGTACTTGAAGTTCTAGCCAGAGCAATAAGACAACATAAGGAGATTAAGGGGATTCAAATTGGAAAGGAAGAAGTCAAGCTTTCCCTATTTGCAGACGACATGATAGTATACTTGAGTGACCCCAAAGATTCCACCCAGGAATTGATAAAGCTTATAAACACCTTCAGCAACATAGCCGGATACAAGATCAACTCAAAAAAATCAGTAGCCCTCCTATATACAATGGACAAAGAAGCTGAGAAGGCAATTAGAGATATATCACCCTTTACAATAGCCAAAAATGACATAAAATACCTTGGGGTAACACTAACCAAGCAAGTGAAGGACCTATATGACAAGAACTTTAAGTCCCTGAAAAAGGAAATTGAAGAAGATCTCAGAAAATGGAAAGATCTCCCATGCTCATGGATAGGCAGGGTTAACATAGTAAAAATGGCAATCTTACCAAAAGCAATTTACAGATTCAATTCAATCCCCATCAAAATACCAACACAATTCTTCACAGATCTGGAAAGAACAATACTCAACTTCATATGGAAAAACAAAAAACCCAGGATAGCTAAAAGAAACCTGTACAATAAAATAACTTCTGGAGGCATCACAATCCCCGACTTCAAGCTCTACTATAGAGCTACAGTAATAAAAACAGCCTGGTATTGGCATAAAAACCGACATGTGGACCAATGGAATCGAATTGAAGACCCTGACATTAACCCACACACCTATGGACATATAATTTTTGACAAAAAAGCAAAAGTGTACAATGGAAAAAAGAAAGCATCTTCAACAAATGGTGCTGGCATAACTGGATATCAGCGTGTAGAAGGCTACAAATAGATCCATATCTGTCACCATGCACAAAACTTAAGTCCAAGTGGATCAAAGACCTCAACATAAATCCAGCTACTCTGAACCTGCTAGAAGAGAAAGTAGGAAATAGTCTTGAACGCCTTGGCATAGGAGATCACTTCCTAAATATAACACCAGTAGCGCAGACACTGAGAGAAACAATCAATCAATGGGACCTCTTGAAACTGAGAAGCTTTTGTAGAGCAAAGGATACGGTCAACAAGGCAAAGCGACAGCCTACAGAATGGGAAAAGATCTTCACCAACCCCACATCTGACAGAGGACTGATATCCAGAATATATAAGGAACTCAAGAAATTAGACATCAAAAGGACCAACAGTCCAATTGAGAAATGGGCTTTAGAACTAAACAGAGAATTCTCAACAGAGGAAACTCAAATGGCTGAAAGACATTTAAGGAATTGCTCAACTTCCCTAATCATCAGGGAAATGCAAATCAAGACAACTCTGAGATACCACCTTACGCCTGTCAGAGTGGCTAAGATCAAAAACACTGAAGACACTTTATGCTGGAGAGGATGTGGAACTAGGGGAACTCTCCTCCACTGCTGGTGGGAATGCAAGCTTGTACAACCACTTTGGAAATCAATATGGTGCTTTCTTAGAAAATTGGGAATCAATCTCCCCCAAGATCCAGCTATACCACTCCTAGGCATATACCCAAGAAATGCTCAATCATACCACAAGAGCACTTGCTCAGCTATGTTCATATCAGCATTGTTTGTAATAGCCAAAACCTGAAAACAACCTAGATGCCCTTCAACTGAAGAATGGATAAATAAATTGTGGCACATATACACAATGGAATACTACTCAGCAGAGAAAAACAATGACATCACACGGTTTGCAGACAAATGGATGGATCTAGAAAAAATCATCCTGAGTGAGGTAACCCAGACTCAGAAAGACAAATATGGTATGTACTCACTCATAGGAAGATGCTAGATGTGGAACAAGGATGACTAGACTGTTACTCACATCACCAGTGAGGCTACCTGGAAAACGGGACCCCCAAAAAAGACACGGAGAAATGGACGAGATCTACATGAATAGCCTGGTCATGAGTGGGAACAATGAAGGGCGACAGTCGAGGGAAAGAGTGGGAGATCCTAGCTGGATCAAGAAAAGAGAGGGAGAACAAGGAATAGGAGACCATGGTAAATGAAGACCACATGAGAAGGTGAGAAGGGGAGGAAGCAGAGAGCTAGGGAGGCCCACGGAGATCCACAAAGATACCCCCTCAAAAGACTGCTGGCAATGGTCGCGAGACGGCAGGAACTGACCTACTCTGGTGATGGGATGGCCAGACACCCAGATAGTGGTGCCATAAACCCCATCCAAGGACTGAGGAATCTGGATGCAGACATCCACAGCTGGGCCCCTCGTGGAGCACTGGGAGGGAGTCTAATTAGTGAGTAAGAAGAGGGTTTATATGAGCGAGAATTGTTGAAGCCAAGGTTGGATAAAGCACCGGGACAAATAACCAAATGAATGGAAGCACAGGATCTATGAACCAAAGGCTGAGGGGCCCCAACTGGATCAGGTCCCCTGAACGGGTGAGACAGTCATTTGGCTTGATCTGTTTGGGAGGCAGCTGTGCATTGGTGCCAGGTCCTGGGCTCGTTGCATGAGTTGGCTGTTTGAATCCTGGGACTTATGCAGGGACACTTGGCTCGGTCTGGGAGGGGGGAATGGACCTGCCTGGACTGAGTCTACCAGGTCAACCCCGGTCCTCGGGGGAGACCTTGATCTGGAGGAGGTGGGAATGGGGGGTGGGCTGGGGGGAGGGGTGGGCGAGAGGGGGAGAACAGGGGATTCTGTGGCTATTATGTTGAACTGAATGGTGTTGTAAAATAATAATAATAATAAAAAAAAGTGAAAAAAAAATGGATCTGTACTTTAATTTCTAATATTCTGTTGAGAAGCTCAATAAGGATTTTTGTTTTATTCATCATATTAAACTAACTTATCTCTTCAAAACGCAGCATTCAGAACAAATAAAATTTTTTTGTATTTCATTTGTTTGTTTTGTGCAATCCCAGTTTCTTACTATGTTTGTTTTTTTTTTTCAGGTTTATTTTATGATATTTATGCTTCAGTAAATCATATGTTTGAGATGACTTAGAAACCCAACTGTCACTTAGAATGCTGATGTCCTTCACAATTTCAGTTAAGGTTAAAAGCACTAGACTGTAATTTTGTTTCAGAATGAAATTAGCTTATAACTTTAAGATCTCTTGTTGTCTAGAGCAAAGTCCTCTTTTGTCCAACTTCCAAGTGTTTTTTATATCTGTACAAGTCCTGTGTTAAAAAGAAGGTTTAAATCTAAATCGGCCTAATGTTCAGAGCGGTGAGCTTTTTTTCAGTCACGTTTTTGACTAAAATGAAAAAAGATGGGCTTCCCTGTGGCTTCATATGTACCCAGCATTACACTTTATTCTTATTCATATCCCACTCCTTCTGCCTTCCTCTCTCTTCTCCCCTTGTGTTTTCAGGACACGTATAATTCATTACCTGGCCTTGTTTCCTTCCTTCCTGTCTTAAGACTTCTTCATCTTTCCTTGTCACTTTTCCACACTGACCCACATCCACAACCATAGATGCATAGACAGATTTAAATCTAGATTTTGCCTGTGAACAAAAGCATGCAATGTTCATCTTTCTAAGTCTGCCTTTTTTTTAAACTTAGCATAATGAGCTCCAGTTCCATCCATTTTCCTAATAATGTTATAATTTCAGTCTTTAAAGCTGAATAAAACTGCATGGTGTACATGCCTTATTCTTGCTTTACCCATTCATTTATAAAGGTCATCTAGGCTGGTCTGGATGTCATGAATAGTACAGCAATAAATTTAGTAAATCTTTTTATGGTATGCTGATCTAAGTTCCTTCAGGTAGATATACAGCAGTGATATAGCTGGATCATATGGCAGTTGAATTTTTAGTTCCTTGAAGAACCTTCATTCTGATTTTCATAGTAGCTCCAGTAGTTTTTGCATCCACTAGCACAAGAAGTTCTCCTTCTCTAGTCCTCATCATACCTGTAGTCATGTTTTCCTGATGGTAGTCATTCTGACTGTGGGGAGGTAGAATCTCAAAGCAGTCTTAAGTTACATTACTTTGATCTGAGCAAACCAGAGACAACAAGTCAGTAAGAAGTTTTCCTCCATTTTTTCCTGATTCAGGTTTCTTCCTTAAATTTCTGTCCTGATTACCTGAGACCTGAAAGTGTGAGGTGAAATTAGCATTTTCTTCCCCAAGTTTCTTTTGGTCAGAGTATTTTTTTTGTCATAGCAAAAGAAAGTAAACCCATCTATTGATTTGATGCTTTTTTTTTTTTGTATTAAGCTTTTGGAGTTATTTGTAGATTCTAGATATTAACCCCATGTTGGGTGTACAGTTGCAAAATTTTTCTCTCTTTCTATAATCTTTTCTCTACATTTTGCTGTGCAGAACCTCCAACTTATTTGAATCCTATTTGTCAGTTCTTGGGATTGTTGTGTTCTATTGGAATCCTTTTCAGAAAGTTCTTGCCTATTCTTATATCTTGCAATGCTCTTCCTAGTATTTATCTCTAATAGTTTCAGAATTTTGTGAATTACATTAGGGTCCTTGATCCATTTTGAATTAATTTTTGTGCAGGATGACTACTTATTCCCAGTCTATGGAATGATACCACCCACATTTAGAATGTGACTTCTCACCTCAATGAACCTAATCTAGACACCCTCTCACGGAAATATCCAGAGGACCATCTCCTGGATGGTTCTAGACCCTGTCAAGCTGATAATCAACATGAACTACCAACCTGGCTTGCCTTTTTGGGTGAGGCCTCTGATTTCCCTCTCCTGGGAGTTGCAAGGCTGGGGCTGTGTTCAGCTTGACTTTCTTCTTTTTAGTCACCGCCCTTTGCTTTCTATGAATGAGACACTCACATCTTTCATGAGTTTCTGAAGTTCTTCCTCTCTGTCTTTGGCATGTCAGAGGGGTTAGCAATAGGTGCTGAGTAAGCAAATGTAAAGCGCCAATGGGGGAAATTTACTTGAAGCGACCAGTTATTTCTGTTTCTCCATCCATCACATCATACAGCATGATGAGAGGATTGTATATGCCCAGCAGAGAACTGGGTACCTAAAACAAGTACCCTCTTTTTCATCTGTCAATTAAGACCTGGGCAGAGAGTACTTTCCTAAAATGGAACAGCACCTACTTCCAATTTAACAATAGTCAGAGGTTTTTGGGATCATCCTTAATCTTTTTGATTTATAGATGAGAGATTTGCGGCTTGGAACTTGTAGATGTTCAGAAAAACACCCTTGTCACCTTGGAGTTCCCTTTTCAGGAATGTATCAGGAGAGTGCAGAGTGGTTGGTTATCCTACACCACAGACCTTTCCAGTTCTGAGGAATCAATTAGTCCACTAAACTTGCCATACTTTTCTTTATGCCTTAAAGACAACAATTAATGGAAATGAATAAATTATTTAGATTTTACGTGCATATTCATGCTGCTCCTTCACTTAATTAACGTGTGTGCTCAGGGTGAGGGGGGTATATTGCATGTGTGTGGAGGGTGTAAGATGAATTGCTAGACGGTCTTATTAATAAAAGAACCTGGAGCCAGATATTGAGGTGAATGCTGAAAGATCAGAGAAACAGAATAAACCACAGCCAACCTCACCTCGACAACTCCTCAGCTGATTTTGTATCTTCAGACTGAAACCCTCTGAGTCCTCACCTGAATGGATCTCAGATGAACTGCTCAAAAGCTTCTATCTAGTTCCTGGTCCTCACACCTTATATACTTTTCTGCTTCCTGCCATCCCTTCCTGGGATTAAAGGTGTGTATCCTTCCCAAGCAAAGACATGAGATTTCAAGTCCTGCAATTAAAGGAGTGTGCCACCACTGCCTGGATCTGTTTCCAGTGTGGCCTTGAACTCACAGAGATCCAGACAGATCTCTGCCTCTCAAGTGATAGGATTAAAAGAGTGTGTACCACATTGTCTGGCCTCTATGTCTAATCTAGAGGCTGTTCTGTTCTCTGATCGCCAGGAAAGCTTTATTAGGGTGTACAATATATCAACCACAGTGGGGCATACAGAGGACAACTTGTCATTGGGCATCTTTCTGCTTTGTTTAAGACAGGGGTCTTGTATTGCTTGCCACTCTATACTGAGCTAACTGGCATGAGTGCTTCAAGGGATTCTGCTGTCTCATATCCTCTCCCCATAGCAGTACTGGGAATGCCTACAGAGTCGAATTCATGTCTTCAACTTTTGCCCAGCAAATGCTTTATCCACTGAACCAGCTCTCCAGCCCTCTACCTAATTCTTAAAAGCTCACTAAATCTTGAATGATGCCTTCTCCTAAGTATGCAAAAACTAGAAAGGCTTTTCTACTTTTTCAAGTGTGATTGAAGCTTAATCCCTAGAAGGAAGACTTTTCTGTGCCTTAATTGTTGTCTTTAATACTGAAGAATCTTTGCAGCTTATTCTGGTTCCCTAGTTGCCCATTTCTACTCTGTAGCAGCCAAAAAGCTCTGTAATTAATTTGGTCACTAGGGATCAGTCAGAGAAGTGAGTATAATTTCTGCACTGCCAAAAGACAATTAGTAATAAACTATTAAGAATTATGATATATTTAGTAAAATACAGGATATTGGGGGTCTAAAGTAACATGCTTTTCTTGGACTCCTGTTGGGGGAATCATATGCTGAACCCTGAACTTGCATTTGCATTAATTAAATAATTAACCTAGGGTCAGGAGGCTGAGTTAGCAACTAGTTGACAGAAAGTAATCATAGAGCATCAGAGGGCATCTGGAATAGTCAGAGAGGTGAGCAGGAAGTGGTTAGGAGGGGTTTGAAGTGCCATGACTTTTTATGCTTTGGTGGAGTGGAAGGATGTTCTCTTTTGGATATGCCAGCAAGAAGCTAGTTGCTACTCAGCTTCTCTGAGCCCACAGATTTTCACCCCAGCCTTTGAATCTCAAATCTTATTTATAAATAGAGCAATGGAGATTTAGTTAAAGCTACCTTTATGGGCAGCGACAGGGCCAGTGCCTGTGGGAACAGCGCCCGAAGGGCCAGGCCACTGCTGGAGAGGCAGGCTGGTGCTTGTGGAGACACAATTGCTGGCTGAAGTAGCAGTAGCTTAAGGTGCAGCCACTGTGTCAAAGTTAAAACAACAGATTCCAGTTCTGGATCTGAAAGTGTTTCATAACTAAAAATACAAATTTGTGTGCTGCTTGTGGCTGATTCATCTCAGACATTGTTTATATAAAAAAACATGTCTCCAACTGAGTTTCACAAATAGACTTGAAGTAATTCAGTTTAGAGCACAACGTTCCATTTAGAGCTCAGCTGTGAGAGGAAAATGCTAGCTCTTCCAAGGGTTCTCCTTTGACATTTGTGTACTTGTAGCTGTTAGCCCAGTAATGCCTTTGCAACCCAGCTGCAGACATTAAATCTGACTTTTCAAATGAGCTTAATTATTCCAGGAAATTATTGCTTCAGCCATCATTCTTTTCATTGTGTAATCTTTAGAACAGATGTGGCACATGAATGAAAGGAACACATATTAAAACAATCACACTGTCCTGGCACGGTGGCATGTGTGTGTAATCCCAAGAGACTGAGACAAGAGGATTCAGAGTTAGAGGCTAACCTGGGCTACATTGTGAAACCCTGTGCCCAGATGAGATTCCTATCAAAAGACTGAAACTGTTCAACATGAATATTAAGGTAAAGCAGAGCTTTATTGAATGCTTCCCTTTCAATAACATGTATTTTCATTTAATTGAAATGTCTGCCTTAGTTGTTTTTCCATTGTGAAGGGACACTGTGGCCAGGGAAACTTACAGAAGAGTTTATTGGGGGCTTGCTTACACTTTCAGAGGGTGAGTCCTTGACCATCATGGCCAGAAACATGGCAGCAGCCAGGCAGACATGGCACTGAAGTAGTAGCTGAAGAATTTACGTGTTGAGATGACAACCAGACACCAGAGAGAGTTTCCTAGGAATGGTGTAGGTGTGGGTAACCTCAAATCCTATGGCCGGTGACACACGGCCTCCAACAATGCCAACATCCCAATCCTTCCCCAAAAGTTCCAACAGCTGGAGACCAAATAGTCAAACGTACAAGTGTAAGGGTGGGCCACTCTCATTCAAACTGTCACAGTGGCCAAAAAGAACAAACCCATATTTGTATCTTTAGCAACTTGGTTTGTTGGTATCTATGGGGAATTTCTTTAAAAAAAGAATAGGATATTTTTGAGATGTTATTTAAAAGTATTATTTCACCACCTGCTGAACTCATTATCATTATAAAAAAAACACTAACATTTCTAGTACCAAACGGGGGTAGACTTCCATCCGGTTTAGTTATTACTGGGATAGTCTTTCATGTGGGTGGGGCTATGCCATCTGGCTCCTGCTTCTTTCTCTTAGATAAGTAGTAAAAATGTTCTGACACTATAAGCTGAGGATATAATCCACTAAAATCAATTCCATGTATTCATGAGTCAGTGTATGCTTAAACAAAGCCATTTACTTCACTCCTCACAACCTCTAATATTAAACAGAGAGAGACTGAGAAAGTAATATGTTCATTGGCAGTTGAGTATTGTTTGTTGTAGTAGGACAGGCCCATAGGGTCGAGGAAATTGGCTCAGACCAGTTGCCAAGGTCTGCACATAACATACTTTCTTATGAGCCAACCTAGAGTCTGCTTGAAGGCCTAGCAACAGGTGCTTGCTGTCAGAGTTCCTGATCATGCCCAACCAATGAAGGATGACCACATAATGCCACCAGATTGTGACATAGACTGGGTGCTGCGAGGAGGGTATATAAGGCCTTTCCCGTTATTAAATAAATGAGTTTGTTGTTTTCCTTCAACTGAGTCCTGGTGTCTGCACTGTTGATGCTGCACCTTCTCACCCCACTCCCTGAGGGAGCCATTAGGATCCAGCAACAGTATGTGATTCACATCTAGCTATTGAGTGATCAGGAACTTGAACCCAGGACTCTTTATTTCTAATCTGTCTTATTGAACAAGGACAGTTTCTAAAAAAAAAAGAAAAAGAAAAATAAAGTGGGCCAATTCAGTATTGGATAGGATGTAATTTATGAGGGATTTAGGCAGAGAAGCAAGTTTAGTACAATAGCAAGATAGGAGCCTGAGCCTGGAAGAAGGGGTTTATACCCTGTGCCAGTTACTTTACAAAGCTGTGACCACAGATTCTGACATAAATTCCCTAAAGAAGAGAGTACGTACTTATAGCTTATGGTTTCAGAGGACTTCAGTGCACTATGCAGCTCTGCCCTTGATGGTAGGAATGTGTGTCCAGAATTACTCACACTGCGGTCTGCCAGGATGTGACATCAGCTGACAGTGCTGTTTTGGGAGGCTGTAGAACATTTAGGAGGTGGAGGAAGCGAGCTACTGGCTTGAGTTTGGCCCCATTTCCCTTTTGTTCTGTTTCCTGACTGTGGGTGCAGGGTAACCAATCACCTCACATTTCTCTTCATGGTTTCTTTCCTGCCAAAATGGACTGTATCTTTTTTTCCCCATTTAGTTTTGCTATTATTATGTAATTACATCATTTCTCTCTTTCCTTTTCTACCTCTGAAGCTTCCCATATGCCCAACTCCTTGCACACTTTCAATTTCATGACCCCTTTTTTTTAAAAAAAATGTTATATAATCTGTTCAGTCTGAATAATACTAATTGTGTATATATACTCTTATACTGTAAGGCCAAAATAAGCCTTCTCTCTTTGAAGTTGCTTCTGGTCAGGTTTTCTGAGAGCAATTAGAACATTAGCAAATGCACCTTCTATGGTACAAATATGTCTACCATTCTTCTAGAGAGTAGTATTTGTTCATTGGTGTCTCCAAAGGTACTTGCTTGTGAGCAATTATGGTGATATTTTATTTGTACTGAAATGTGATTTGTATGTTAATAAATAAAGTTGCCTGGGGGTCAGAGCTATTAGCAAACCATGGCAGAAACTGGGTGGTGGTGGTGCATGCCTTTAATCTCAGCGCTTGGTAGGCAGAGCTAGGTAGATCTCTGTGTGTTCAAGGATACAGCCAGCATTGGAGACACATGCCTTTAATCTCAATACCAACCATAGAAGACCTGGAGGTCTGTACAGACAGGCAGTGACTAAGAGGTCATGTGGCTGGGTTTACAACCAATGAGAAGGCAGAACAGATACACTATAAAAAGACAGACACACAGGAAGTAGGTCTCTTTCGGATAGGTAAGACCACCTTGAGAGTGAAGGGTAAGGCTCTTAGCTCTGACCTCCTGGGCTTTCATCTTTGCATTGGTTCTGTGTTTCTTATTGAATAAGATAGTTACATCTGCAAGCAATGTGTGCCCTTTGGGCTCTGATAACTAAATTATGTCAAGAATAAGTGATGTGACAGAGAAAAGTTTCTTCATTTTCTAAAATTGAGTCATTTGAAAATAAGTTCATGGGCCTCACAGACAGCCAGTGCAAGTGACATTTACTTGGATGGTGAGAAATAGTGTGGATAGTGTGGTTGCATGGAGTGAAGGTCTCTCTGTTACTGCTTACTCATCCTTCAGTTGTTTGGAGGATGTTTTCTTAACAGCGATTCAAATATGCAATTGACTTGTAAAGGCAAGGGTTAAAATGTGGTCACATGGAGTGCATAAGTCTAAAATCAAGAGAGCTAATGAAACTTGACTTTAGAAATTTGCCTTGTATCTTTCTCAGAGCCTGATTATAAAGTCTACAACTTTTTCTGGCTAGTTTCCTGAACTATTTGTGAGTGTATCAGAAAGATAAGCAATGCCTCCTCTTCTAGAAATTGGTGGGAGTGAGCTAGTATGGTAGCCACAGGGAGATTTGTAACCAGGACTTAAGGCTGACATGAGATTTGCTCTGGCCCTGGCCTGAAAGTTGATCTGGAAACAGTAAAGCTCACATACTCATTTTGCCTGAGACTGAATTGAGATTTGTCTTTCATTCTTCAAGTATCAAAAGTTGAGTCTCAGGGATAGAGAGATGGCTCAGTTGGTAAAATGCTTGGTGTGCAAGCATGAGAACCTGAGTTCATATCTCCAACATCCATTTAAAAATCCAAGCATGGTGGCTCATATTTGTAACCCCAGTGTTATAGAAACAGAAAGAGGAGAATCTTTGGGACTCACTGGCCAGATAGTTGCTGCTGAGTTGATGGATTCTAGGTTCAGTGAAAGACACAGTCGCAGAAGGAGAAGAGTGATTGAGGAAGTCACCTGACATTGACCTCTGGCCCCTACAAGAAACACCCCCAACACACATACACACACACACACACACACACACACACACACACACACACACACACACACACACATCGCCTGGGCTCTGCTTTTGCTCTCAGACATAGTGTGCTTCAGAGAATATTTTCTCCAAATATCAGGGACTAATCCCTAGAGCTTGGGCATGTTACCTTAGAAAACTAAAAGAGTCTTTGTAGATTTATTTTCTCAGAATCTTCATGTAGAGAGGTTATGCTGGATTGTTACTATCTTGGGGGCTCTGAGGTGATTTGAAAGAAAATGGCCCCCAAAGGGAGTTCTCAGATATTAACATAGGAACACCATGGTGATAATGGATTAAATCTCTGAAAATGTAAGCCACCCCAATTAAATGTTTTCCCTTTATAAGAGTAGTCATAGCCGGGCGGTGGTGGCGCATGCCTTTAATCCCAGCACTCGGGAGGCAGAGGCAGGCGGATCTCTGTGAGTTCGAGGCCAGCCTGGGCTACCAAGTGAGTTCCAGGAAAGGCGCAAAGCTACACAAGAGAAACTCTGTCTTGAAAAACCAAAAAAAAAAAAAATAAAAGAGTAGTCATGGTTGTGGTGTCTCTTCACGGTAATAGAAACCCTAACTAAGAAGTTGCTACCATGGTCAGGGGTATTGCTATGATAGGCCTGACTATGCTTTTGTTTGAAGGAACATGGACCTTTGGATTGGGGATTAGAAAAGCAGTTGAACACTTTAAGTGTTACTTAGTGGGCCATTCTAATAGGAACATGGAAGACAATGGTGCTGAGAATGATTTGAACTGAGGGTGCCTAGATCAAGAGGCTTCAGAGGAGAGGAATGTTAGTATGTGGCCTAGAGACTGGTTTTGTGATATTTTGGTGTAGAATGTGGCTGCCTTTTGCCCTTGTCTGAAGAGTTTGCCTGAAACTAAAGTGAAGAGTTTTGGAATTCCATTGACAGAGGAAATCTTTTTTTTTTTAAATCACCTGACTGTGCTTAATTAATTTGTTTATTATGCATATAAGTGTTCTGCCTGCATGTGTCCCTTCAGGCCAGAAAAGGGCACCAGATCTCACTACAGATCATTGTGAGTCACCATGTGGTTTTGGGAATTGAACTCAGGACCTCTGGAAGAGTAGCTAGTGCTCTTAACCTCTGAGGCATCTCTTCAGCCCCATGCAGAGGAAATCTTAAAAGAAGTTAGCATAGACTATGTTGTGTGGTCACTAGTGTTCATGCTTATAAAGAGTTATGATGAAAATGAGCGAGCTGAGGAGAAAAGGAGCACTGGGAAGTGGAACAGAGCTAAGTCCTGTGTTCAAGAAGATAAACAGATTAAGAAATGGAATAAGGGGAGTAGTAACCTCAGGGCAAGATCCCACCCATCTAAGTTTCCAACTTGTGAAAGGGAATTAAGGAAATCCTAGAGCTGGGTTTTGTGGTGCATGTCTTTAATTCCAGCACTTGGAGGGCAGAGTCTGGAAGATCTCTGAGTTTGAGGTCAACCTTGTCTACAGAACAAGTTCCCGAATAGTCAAGCTTAGGTAATGAAGGAAACCTTCAAAAACAGAAAACTGGTGAAGAGATAATTAAACAGTGGGCTCATGTTCCACCCCAGTAAGCAGCAGAACTTGGCACCTTGGGCCACATGGTTCTGTCTTTAGAGTCAAAAACAGAAGAAAGGGGCTATAGAATTTTCTTCTGTGACCAAGGAAAGCTGCTGAGGCCATGCATGTGTTAGAGGTATCCCTGAATGGAGGCCCAGATAAGCCATTGTGTGAAGCTGTGAAGCTGAAGCCTGAATTTCCTTGGAGACCCAAGATGTTGGAGATGCCAGAGCTGTTGGATACCTACTAAGCAAAGCTTTTAATAGGGAGTGGAAGCAGCCCAAGAGAGAGAGGTATGTTGCAGTCAACAAAACTGAAAGGAGTTGGAGATCTGAAGAACATTTTGACATCAGACATGAAGATCCAGAGTTTGCAGTTTGTGCAGCTGATTTTGGTCTGACTTTGGCCCAATATTTCCTCACCATGCTCCTTTCCCTGTGTTTTGGAATGGTAATTTATATCCTGTGCCATTATATGTTAGAAGTATATGATCTACTTTTTTTATTTTAATTATACAGGGGATTACAGTTAAGAGATTACACGAATCTCAGAAGAGACTTTAGACAAAAAGAAGTTTGAGACTATTATAGACTATGGGGACTTTTGAAGTTGAACTGAATACATTTTTTTGCATTATGCTATGGCTACACTACAAGGCTTTGGGGCCCAGGGAGTGGAATGTGGTGGTTTGAAAGAAAATGGCCCCCAAAGGGAATGATAATGATGGGAGGTGTGGCCTTGTTGGAGTAGATGTGGCCCTGTTGGAGGAAATGTGCCACTTTGGGAGTGGGCTTTGAGGGCTCATATATGCTCAAGCCACACCCAGTGAGACAGACCACTTCCTGTTGCCTGAAAGCCAAGATGTAGAACACCCAGCTACTTCTCCAGCACTACGTCTGCCTACACACACAATGTTCTACCACGATGAAAATAGGCTAAACCTCTGAAAGTGCAATCCATCCCAATTAAATGTTTCTGCTTTTTAAGAGTTGCCATCATCATGGTGTCTCTTCACAGCAATAGAAACCCTAAGACAGGCTATAAATACAATAACCATTCTCCTTGTAAGAAGACCTGTACCATATAAGTTAGAGTCTTGGCCCCAAGTAGAGCAAGCTGACCATTATGAGAAGCTGCAAGAGACAAGGAACCAACTTTCTTCTTCTGCAGCTTCCAGATGGCTTTGACCACACAGTGGTAGCCCAGTGACACTCATTGCAGAGTTCTAATCTCTAAAACTGTGGGACAATGACTGTCTGCTATTTGAAACTGATGGTTGAGTCATAGATCTCTGAGGTGTCTTTGGGGAGCTCTAACTTAGAAGACAACACCGTGCTTTACGTCTTAGAACGTTGAACCCTAGGTCATGAGCTTTCAGGGATGTGGCACTGTCTGCCTCCTGTGCCTCACAGGCTGACCTGCTCTCCCTTCTTTCTGTGTCTCCATTCCTCCTTTTTCTTAAAGATAGAAGTCCTTTATCCATTTTGTCAGAATGGTCTGACAGTATGATATATCACATATGAATCTGGAAGGTTCAATATCTGAATCAAACTGGCCTCCTTTCTTGGCAAAATTATGCCAACTCCCAACAGTGGGAAGTGGGTTGCCTTGGGCCAGTCTCCAGCCCTGCTCATCATGTGTCATTGTGCTTTCTGTGATGAGTTCAAGGAAGGTTCACAGAGGGAGGAAAATTCCTTTGAGGGTATGTTTAAATACTTGTTATTTAAGAGAAGGTAGCTTTGGGCCAAGACCTGTCCTAAGTGTTTATTAGTTAAAAATCAGCCCACTGAATATTAGGTTTCACAACATTTGTGAATCTTTATTGCTGTAACAAAGAGGATGTTTTTTGATAAAAATGAAAGGTCTCAACTAGAAGCTCCTTGGTGGTGGTTCTTCTTTCACATTTTATGTCTGAAGTTTTCTGAGATGAAATTTAGAAAATACCAGTTTCCTAATTTCTTTATTGAATATCAAATTAGCCACATAACCTCACTCTTGTAAACTTAAAATGATGTCTTAGAAGTTTTTATTGCTCTATTTGCTTTTCATGATATCATTATCATTCACCTAATGAATACTCCATCCACTAAGAAATGGTAAAATAGAAGCAAACTTCCTCCCTCTTGAATTGTGCATGCATTGGGACAATGTCACTTTTCTTTGTAGGTGTTCAGTAAGGAACACACTTCTGTTCAGGCTCTGCTTATATTCCTCGCCCTGCCTTTGCATGTGTGGGTGTGTGGTGAGGAGAGACAGAGAGAGGAGAGGGAATACACACACACACACACACACACACACACACACACACACACACACACACACACACAGTGATTACTAGCTGGATGTGAAATTCAGCCACTTGTGACAAATTGCAGTGCTTTGCACCACATCTGTCTCTTTTTTTTTCCTTTGTCATCCATCCTTGCCATTTTCAGCTTAGGTAGGCCTTTCAAATGAAGGGCAGACATCATCAGTCTGGCCTTAGAGGTCTCCAAATGCTACAGGATCAGACAATACCCATCTCATGATAGAAGGAAAGTGATTGCTTCAAATCTTTTTGACACTAACTTATACTTCCTTTTTTAATATTAATGTAGCACACATAAATGATATAAATTAATGAGTGATATAACATTTTCATACATAGATAATTTATTTTGATCATAGGCACCTACATTGTCTCTTGTTCATCTCCTTGTTCCTTTTAAGCAGCTACTTTCCTTTTTGAAAATTGATCCCTTCTACTGTATTTCCCCTCTCTTACTTTTGACAGAAAGACTCATTCTGTAGTCTGGATTTGCCTGGAATTCACGGTGAACTATTCAGTCTAGGCTGGCTTCATACACATAGCAATCTTCCTGCCTATGCCTTCTGAAGCTAGGGTTATAGATGTAAGCCACCATGACTGACTTACTTTCTCTCTTATGTGAAAGGATCCAGTGGTAGATTTTTATACTGTAAATTAGAGACCAGAAATATCAAATATTGGCTTAAATCACATAAATGAACTTAACTGGTTCTTATACCTTCTGCTTCCAGACAGAAAAAGGAAATAAAAGAAAAATAAAACAACAAGCACAACAGCAACATACAGTCCATCTCAGTAGAGGTTCAAAGAGTGCCACTCTGAGGGTGACAATATACAAATGAAATAACTGGGCTGGGTCCTGATGGAAGTAGGAAACACCCCAAATCTAGGATAGCAGAACTGGCCAAAAGAAGCACCTAGTGACATCTGACCTCACTGAGGTCAGTTTTCTTCTTGATCCAGAAATGAATTCATCTCTGAGTCAAGGATGCCTTATTTTTGTCATCAATGTTATTCTACCCAACAGTGCCATGCTGGGTCAGGATCACTAGGAAGAATACCTCTTTCCAGACATAGCCCACAGTGATAAAAGTGTCTACTATCTGTGAAGCAGGGGTCCCTAAAGTGGGGGTTCTTCTAGTCTACAAAGAAAGGTGGCACCCTTCTTTGAACTCTACCTTCTCTTTCAAGCTCAAGCACTATCTCCCTTCTTCAGGACCCACCCTTCTTAATATCTAAAGCAAGAAATCTGATGGTAGACAGGCATGTTATTCTTCTCCTCCTTCCTTTTGCCTTGTCTGCCTCCATTTCCACTCCACTGTAGATTCTTTGCCAGCCTCTGTCACATCCCATGAGCCAATGATTTTTTTGATTCTGTCCTTTTCTAGCTAACCAAAGGGCCCAGAACCTAAGAATCTATCTCTTTCATGACCTTCTTTGGAGTAGGGTAGATGGAAATAATGGAAATTGTTTGGGGGAAGTTAGGAGGCACATAAAGAAAGAGGAAACCACCAAGCTCAAAAACAGAAACTTAAAAATGTCTAGAGGAAAACACAGGTTATTCTGTGGGATGTTCTGTATGTTAAATGTGTTGCTCTGATTGGTTAATAAATAAAACACTGATTGTCCAGTAGTCAGGCAGGAAGAATAGGCGGGACAAGGAGAGAGAAGAATTCTGGGAAGTGGAAGGCTGAGGGGAGAGATGCTGCCAGCCGCTGCCATGAGCAGATGTTAAGATACTGGTAAGCCACAAGCCACATGGCAACTTATAGATTAATAGAAATAGGTTGATTTAAGATATAAGAACAGTTAGCAAGAAGCCTGCCACAGCCATACAGTTTATAAGCAATATAAGTTTCTGTGTTTACTTGGTTGGGTTTGAGCAGCTGCAGGACTGGCGGGTGAGAGAGATTTGTCCTGACCGTGGGCCAGGCAGGACTGGAGAAAACTGTAGCTACAGGGGTAAACAATTTTATGACAAATTATTTCATAAGCAGAATGTAGAGAACTGAAACAATATTGTCAATTTGAAATTCATCAAAGTGGGACATTTCTGTAAGGTGTGGATAGTGAGCATGTTTTTGTCTTATGGGCTCTCCAGTCTTTGTCTTAACTATTCACCTCCTCCATCATTGGAGTTTGTAATAGAAGCCATGGAAACTATGTAATAAATGGATATGACTGTGTTTTAATAAATCTTTATTTATAAAAGCAAGTAGAACATATAGCTGGCCCATTGAACTGCGGACTAGCTGGACAGAGCTTCTAGTGTAGATGTAATTCTAAACAGTTTTATTAAATAAGAAACTCAGAGCCAAATAAAGAGTTAAAATCCCAAGAGGTCAAGAGCACTACTGAATAGCCTTTAGCTTACCAGCTGCTGCCATCCTTCTCCTGAGAAAAGAGACCTTCTTCCTGTGTGTCTGTATTTTTTATTGACTTTCTGTTCTGCCTTCTCATTGGTTCTAAACCCAACCACATGACTTCTTCATCATTGCCTGTCTATACAGACCTCCAGGTTTCTATGGTTGGTACTTGGATTAAAGGCATGTGTCACAAAGATGGCTATGTCTTTGAACACAAAGACTCTGCTTGCAATCTGATTGGATTAAGGGTTTGTGCTACGACTGCCAGACTTCTGCTAAATAGCTTGCTATTAGGTCTGACTCCCAGGCAACTTTATTTATTAACATACAAATAAAATCACATTTCAGCACAAATAAAATATCACCATATTCTAGCATGAGATTTATCAGAATTAATGATTTCCTTGAAATAATAATGTCACTTCATTGCAGAAGCAAGACCAAGTCTCAGGAGAAAACAGTGTCTTCTGCTTTACCCTGCCATTCCTTCCATTACTAAAATGAAAGTCAAGACTGTCTTCTGAATGTATGTCTTAATTTTTTTTGTTATTATTTTATGTGCATCGGTATTTGGCTTGTATGTATATCTGTGCACCACATGCATGGCTGGCACCTGCAGAAGCCAGAAGCAGGTGTCGATCCCTAGGACTGGAGGTACATTTGTTTATGAGCCACCATATGGAGCTGAGAATTGAATCTAGATCCTTTGTAAGATCACCAGATCTTAACTGATGCACCATCTCTTCAGCCCTGTTTTAGGAATGCAATAATGCAGATGTGGAACTATATTTAAGAAATTACATCCCATTTTCTTTTAAAAAGTATTTTGCTTAGTGTTTTCTTTTGGAGAAAGGAAGAAATTAAAGTTAATGATTCTGTATTCATTTTCTACACATGTAATTTGAAACCTTATCCTCTCTGCTGTATCATTCATAAGAATATTAAAAAGTGACTTTGTGTTCATGTGACATTTTGTTTCCTAACAAACAGAATCAAGACAGTTTGTAGTTTGACATGATTATTGAGGAAATCACCAGTCTAAGTTATTACACAAAATGGAGCATGACAGTTATGCGATAGAAGATCTTCCCATACAAAATGAAGACTGGGAAAAGAAAAATAAGAGAATTAACCAGAATTCACTTGATGCTGCCTTTCTTATTTAATTTTTGACACTAGGGATTAATCCAGTGACTTCTGTATGCTAAGAAAGTTCTCTATACTGAACTACAACCCCAGATATGTCATTTTTTTTCAGCCTGCTAGATCCAAATGAAGTGGAAATGGAAACACTATGGATTTCTGTGGAAAAAAAACCTGCTATTTTAGATTGTGAAGTATGCTCATATTATCTCATTTTATCTTCACAGCATCACTTGCAGATGTATCTAATGTCTTCATTATATGGATAATGAAGCTAAGGCCCCAGAAGCTTAGCAGCCTTTTTAAGTTTGTTGAATGAACTTCTTCTGAGAAGATGTGTGTTAAGATCAATCCATGTGAGTCTATTTAATGGGTAATAGGGATTTATTAAGATGGAAATTGAGGAAACACACCCACAAATGCAAAAGAGGGTAGGCAGCTGAAGTTGTCCTCTGATCTGACTGGGAGTCAGTTCACCTGGATCATGACCCTTCTCCCTTACCTTTCAAAAGGACATGTACAATGGCAATGAGTACTGCTTCCTTCGGGTCTTATAGTTCAAGGTCATGGGCAGAGCAAATAACACTATGTTTCCCCTTTTTGTCTAAATAATAAGGTTCTACACTTAGTGCAAACTATATACAGTAAGAATGATTATCAAGTATTTTCCAGAAAAAACAAAGGGTAATAACATAAACAAAAATGTAACTACAACCAACAAGAACAACCTCACACAAGAAAGACATGCTAAATGTCCAGAAATATCCAGATCATATATAAATGGCAAATTACTGAGATTGCTCCAATAGCTGTCCTATCCTGAAGATTCTAACTCTAGTACTTAATATGTTCTAGCTAAGATACAGGAAGATTGTAACTGTAGCTATCCAGTCTTCAATTTCATCAGAGACCTGAGAAGGAACATAAAAATATCTGAGAAAATAGAAAATGCAAGCAAGCAATTTCTGAAATTCTTGCAAGAATAGACAGAGATAGCTGGCAGCCTGGACAGTCACCTAAAGTTTCTCAGCATTGTTGGGACATTCAATTTGGCTACAAGCCTAGAATATCTAACAGATCATTTTCAGAAGCAGGAATTTTGAAAGATCATCTTACCCTCTCTTGGCACGGCTCAGTAGTTGCTTTTCCTTGTGTTCTACTCATCTGGAAAGGACAGTGATCATATTGTTGGCAGTTGAGGCAAGGGCAGTTCTTTGCCTAGCAGGCCATTTTGTGCCAAGAAAAAGGCAAACTTCCAAACAGAAATGTCTTAGAAGCCCAACATTGTCTTGGGATCAGATTGGTGCTGCCACGAGCAATCCTGTCTCATGTCAACAGAATTCTAAGTTATCGAAACATTTAAATACCATATTCTCTAGGTCTATGAAGTGTTTGAACATTACCTATCCATCTGACATATGTTTCTGTAAATATAAAGAACCTAACTATAAAAATGACAAGCATGGGTGACTATAATTCTGTAAGTCTTATCTACCTAAATAACCTAAGGACTAAGGCTTCACATTAACGAGGTAAACAGTTTGTAAAAAGATTTACCATATATGAACAATGACCTCAAAATTGTGACAACATACAAAATATCTTAAACTGAGGTAGAAATGTATAGTGCAATATGATAACAATGTCCTTAACATGTATCAATATACAAAATATTCTAAACAAAGGTAGAACATACATACATTATGTCAAATATAATTTTACATTTGTATCAATATACAAAATATTTCAAATAGGAGTGTACAATACAACAAATATAGTTTTGTATTTGTATCAATATACAAATTAACTTAAATAGAAATATAAGAATAGTTTACATTTGTATCAAGTATACAAGAATCCATATCAGTGCAAATTATCTTTGCTAAATCAGTTTACTAGCAGATACAATAATCTACCTTAATATACTATACCTATTCATTCGCCTTTTTCTTTTCTAAAAGAGAATACTGAGTCTAAATTTTATTGTTCCACCCCAAACCCTATAACCATTCATCCACAACTGCAAGAAAAATGAAAACTTTGGGGGAGGAGTGTCATTTTCTTAGAATTACTTTGTGCTGTTTAGGGTGTGACAGTATCTGTGGGGTCCTGTAAGTAAGTTTAGATATTTAGGTCTCAATAGGACTAGCTGTAGAGTCTGCAGTCGGTCTCAGAGTAATGGGTAAGATTGGTGAGAATCTGGCTAGAAGTGCAGTATAATGGACCATCTCATCTTGGAACTGTCCTGAAGAATTGTCAGTCCAATGATGATCATTGAGTAATGTTCTTTGGTACAATGGCATCTTTCTGGACTGAATAGAGTCATTGTTGTGGGGCCCCATCTTCCTTCGAGAGACTTCCTGTAGAAACAAAAGCAAAGTCCCTTCCTCAACATAGGATGTATCCTGGTTTTCCTTCAGAGGTCAACAGATCTTTAAAGTAAACTGGGTGGTTCAGCTCAGGAGTTTTTTTCTGTTGTCCAGTGTCTCTCTGCAGCTGTTGTCCCTTTATCATCAGTATTGAGAAAATTCAAGGTTAATAAAGCATTATGTAATATATTTCTAGGAGTCATTGTTACCTCTTTTTTCTTACCTATTTAGCATATCCTTTAAAGGTTGATGGGATCTTTCTATGACTGCTTGGCCTGTTGGATTGTGTGGTATACCTGTAACATGCTTTATATTGTAATAAGCAAAAAAATGTCTCATTTTATTTGAGACATGTGCTGCAGCATTGTCAGTCTTAATTTTTACAGGTATTCCTATGATGGCCATAATGTCTAATAGGTGTGTAATCACAGAATTTATAGAAGTTGGTCATTGAAACCCTGAATAGGTGTCAATGGTATGGTGTACATATTTTAATTTTCCAAATTCTGCAAAATGAAACACATCTATCTTCTAGATTTCATTTCTTTGTATACCTTTAGGATTGCTTTCTGCAGGTAATGGAGTTTGGTTATAGAAGGAACAGTAGGACATTTTTAAAATAATTTCCTTGACTTGTTGTCAAGTGATGGAAAAGTCCTTTTCAAATCTTTGCTATTTACCTGGTGTTTCTTATGAAATTCTGAGGCATAATACCTAAAAATAACTGATCAATCTCATCATTACCTTGTTCTAAAGGACATGGCAGATCTATATGGGATCTGATGGTGTTGTATATATGGGATATTCCCTATTTCAGATGATTTCTTGTAATTATATAAACAGTGAAATTAATTCTGTGTTATCAAGTATAATTTCAGCAGTTTCTATTGGTGAAATTATTAAGGCCACTCCACGTAGTTAAAAGGGAGGTTTATTTTGTGGGGTAACTTACAAGTGAAGGGTAGGCTACAGGGTCTGGGAAAGGTGTGACACAGACCGGTGGTGTTCTCTAGAGAACTCTGCTCAGTTTACCTTCAGTGTCTGGGGTTCAGGAACCAAGAGAGCCCATGGATCTGGAACTCACGTCTTCAGCATCCTCTCTCAGCCCCGCCTTGTGGGCGTGACCTTTGCTGAAGCCTCAATGGGGGTTGGAACTTCCAGGTCAAAGCTGGAATGACTACCCACTACAAGTTTCAATATGTAAAACAACTCTCTCTCTGCATATTGAGAGTCAGTAACTATACTGAGAGGTTCTGTGAAGTCCATTAGTATCATAAGAATGGCATATAGTTGTGCCTTTTTTACAGACTTGTAAGAGCTTTGAACCACTTTACTTAAGTCTCCTGATTTATATCCTGCCTTTCCTGATTTATTTGCATCAGTGTAGAATGTGGGGACTCCAGAGATTGGTTTGTGCCATACAATGTGAGGAAGGACCCATTCAGTTCTTTTTATGAATTCTATTCTCTTACTTTTGGGATAACAATTGTTAGTCTCTTCCAAAAAGTTACTGCAGGCTTTTTTTAAGTATTCATTATCTTTCCATAAAGAGGAAATTCTTCATTACTTAAAGATTCTACAATTTCTTCTGGGTCCATTCGTGTCAATTACTGCTATGTGTTCCAAGGACTCTCTCTTTCTCTCTGAATTATGTCTGGCTGTAGGTCTTTGCATGTGTTCCCATGTACCGTAGGAAGCTTTTCTGATGGTGACTGAATAAGGTACTGATCTATGATATAGCAGAATATCAGTAAGAGTCATTTTATTGTTACTTTATTTTTTTTTAAAGACTAGTAGTATCCCATCTCTTCACTCAGAACTCCACAAGGTGTGGTGATATTTTATTTGTACTGAAATGTTATTTTAATTTTATGTTAATAAATAAAGTTGCCCTGGGGTCAGAGCTATTAGAGCCATAGTAAGAGCGTGGTGGTTAGAAGAGCTAGGTAGATTTCTGTGTGTTCAGGGATACAGCCAGTATTGGAGACATACGCCTTTAAGACCTGGAGGGCGGTACTTACAGGCAGTGATGAGGCAGTCATGTGGTTGGGTTTACAACCAATGAGAAGGCAGAACAGAAAGATTATTTAAACAGGGACACAGGAAGTACCGCCCTCTCTCGGGGAAGCTAGGAGCACTGCAGGAGGTAAGATTTTATCTCTGAGCTCTGACCTCTCGGCTTTCTCTTTTACATTGGCTCTGTGTTTCTTATTTTAAAAAGACGATTGGTTACATCTACATCTGGCGCCCAACGTGACAAGAATCCATTAAAAACTGCTTGGGGCCGGCTCCCTAGCCGGAGCAGCCGGCTCCCTAGCCCCGGCCCAGGTCTGCTTGGGCTCAGGCTGGACTGTGAGCTGCTTGCTTAAAGCCAGTGCTACAAACAGCTCAGGCCTGCCCTGCTAAACAGGGCCCCTGCCTGTAAAGCCAAGCCTTGACTCGGCTCACGAGGGAACAAGTGACTGGCTTTAAGCTTTAGCCGGCTACCCCTTCGCTTTCACTTTCACTTTCGCTTTCGCTTTCTCTCTTGCTTTCTCTCTGTCTCTCTGTTTCTGTCTCTCTCTCTCTCTCTCTCTCTGGATTCACACCTAGGACACTAGGTGGCTCTTTTGAAATTCGCTCGGATTTCTACTGTTCTACGCAGATTTGGTAAGTCATAAAGGAAACTATTTAAAAGACAAATTTTTTCCACATTTAAAAAAAAATGGGTTTCCTGTGTACATTGGAAGAAAATTGGGTTTTGTTTGAAATTTTAGGCAGTCTGACAATGGAACAACTATATGAAAAGATTAGTATTATGGGAATTATGCAGTTAATCACCATGCTTATTCTCATTTTACTATTTAAAAAGATAGTCGATTTAAGTGCCCGGATAACAGCTTTAGAAAAACCTGTTAATTTTAACAGTGAAGTTGGTTCAAGTTTGGATCATAAGGTTACAGAAAGAAAGCCTGTTTTCACACAGTCATCCTTAATTTATCCTGTAACCGTACAGCAGATGCCTGATCAAATGGCTACACAAAATATCTGGGCTCCAATTGAACTGATGGATTTTAAAAGGTTTAAGGAGGCAATAGTATCTTTTTTTTTTTTTTTTTCTTTTTTTCGAGACAGGGTTTCTCTGTGTAGTTTTGCGCCTTTTCTGGGACTCACTTGGTAGCCCAGGCTGGCCTCGAACTCACAGAGATCCGCCTGCCTCTGCCTCCCGAGTGCTGGGATTAAAGGCGTGCGCCACCACCGCCCGGCGAGGCAATAGTATCTTATGGCATGCATTCCCTATATGTAAAGCAAATGTTAAACTCTTGGTCAACATATAATAGGATTATACCACAGGACTGGCGGGACCTTGCACAAGCTGTTCTAGAACCCAGCCAGAGACTTCAGTTTCTAACGTGGTTTAAGGAGGAAGCTAGAAACGTAGAAACACAATGGAGGGATAAAGGAATACAAGTTTGTCAGGATCAGCTTATTGGAGAAGGCCAATATGCTTCAATACAAACACAATGTTTATATGATGTTCAAACCGTAATTTTATGTCGAATGGCAGCCTTGAATGCATGGGACAGAGTTGATGAACCAGGAAAAAAACCTGAGTCATTCACAAAGGTTATGCAAGGCCCAAAAGAATCTTTCACAGATTTTTTAGAAAGACTGGCTTCAGCAGTAAACAGAATGGTCTCAGGATCAGAAGCTAGTAAGGCAATAATTGAAGCTTTGGCATTTGAGAATGCGAATGCAGCATGCAAAAGAATAATCAGGCCGTTAAGGGCAAGATCTGCACCTTTGGAAGATTGGATTAGAGAAACAATTAATGTTGAGGTTGATGAGCATGATACGTGGGTAGGAGAAGTAATTTCAAAAGGTTTGAGGAGTGTTAGATGTTTTGGGTGTGGAAAGCAAGGACATTTTAAAAGGGACTGTAAACAGGTCATTCCTAGAAGCAATGTTTCTTCAAGGAACAATGGCAACAGAATGCCCCTTCCTTCTGGAGTATGCAGAAGGTGTGGTAAGGGAAAACACTGGACCAACGAATGTAGATCAACAAAGGACAGACAGGGTAATCCTTTGCCTCAGTTTTCGGGAAACTCCCGGAGGGGCCTCATGCAGGCCCCCATAGCAAAACCAGTTCAAACCTTTCCTGCAGCTGTAGAGGAAATCCCTGCTCTGAGCGATTAAATAACCAAATGACTATTGGAATAAATCAGGCTGGTCAGGATGATGAAAAAGAGAGAATAGAAAATTCAGGAGAAAACATAAAGAAAATTTTTTGGCAAACTTCTATTAATGAACAGAGACCAAAATTAACGATAAAAATAAATGGTGTTTTGTTGTCTGGTCTGGTAGACACAGGTGTGGACATTACCATAATTGCACCAGAATTTTGGCATCCAGCTTGGCCTCTTCAGGAGGTAAACGTTCAACTGTTAGGAATTGGGACATTATCTGGAGTGAAACAGAGTGCAAGATGGCTGGAATGTATAGGTCCAGAAGGACAGAGAGGAAAATTAAAACCATATGTCGCTAACATAGCTATGAACCTGTGGGGTCGAGACTTGTTGCAACAATGGAATACTCAGATTAAAATCCCTCCAATCTCAGAAACAAATCATAAACTAGCACATGTTTCTGAGAGAAATATTAGAAGGCATTATTTTGAGTGGTCACCAGCCATCCATATTATACAGGAACAGGGCACAACAACTGATAATCTTCCAAAAATACCAACAGCTCTACCTTTAAAATGGTTAACAGACAAGCCTGTATGGGTTCAGCAATGGCCTTTAACAACAGAGAAACTCCAGGCTTTAGAAGAGCTGGTAGAAGAACAGTTAAATGCTCAGCATATTGAACAGTCAACCAGCCCTTGGAATTCTCCTGTATTTGTTATTAAAAAGAAATCTGGTAAATGGAGAATGGTAACAGACCTTAGAGCAATTAACAAAGTAATTCAGCCAATGGGCTCTCTACAATCTGGAATTCCTTTGCCTACTCTGTTACCAAAAGGATGGCCTCTCATAGTTATTGATTTAAAAGACTGTTTCTTTTCAATACCCTTACAAGAAAAAGACAGAGAAAGATTTGCTTTCACAGTGCCTACTTATAATAATTCTCAACCGGTTAAAAGATTTCAATGGAGGGTCCTCCCACAGGGAATGTTAAATAGCCCAACTCTGTGCCAATATTTTGTACAACAGCCATTGGAAGTGATACGTAAAAAATTTCCTAAATCTATAATTTATCATTATATGGATGATATTTTACTAGCTGACTCAAATGCAGATACTTTAGAAAGAATGTTTGAAGAAGTAAAGAAAATTTTGCCTTGCTGGGGATTACAAATTGCTCCTGAAAAAATACAAAGAGGAGATTCTATTAATTATTTAGGATATAAAATAGAGCTACAAAAAATTAGACCCCAAAAGGTGCAAATTAGGAGAGATAGACTACAGACTCTTAATGACTTTCAAAGATTATTTGGAGATATTTCTCATCTACGAACTATTGTTGGGGTAAAAAATGATGAACTGACTAATTTGTTCAAAACCTTAGAAGGTGACAAGGACTTAAATAGTCCAAGAGAATTATCACCTGAAGCTGAGAAAGAATTGGCCTTGGTAGAAAAGAAAGTACATGAAGGGCACGTGGATCGTATTGATCCAAAGCTGGATTGCATTTTGGTTATTTTACCTTCTAGGCATTCCCCTACTGGAATATTAATGCAGAGGGAAGATATTATATTGGAATGGATATTTTTACCAAATAAACCAAATAAAAAATTAAAAACTTATGGGGAAAAAATCTCTGACTTGATTTGGAAAGGAAAATTGAGACTTCGTCAATTAGCAGGAATAGACCCAGCAGAAATTGTCGTACCTTTAACTAAGGAGGACATTGAAAAATTATGGACAGAAAGTGAACCTTGGCAAAGAGCTTGCAGTAATTTTTTTGGGAGAAATTAACAGCAAATATCCCAAAAGCAACAGAATTGATTTTATAAAGAGAGCTGATTGGATCTTGCCTCGAATTGTACGGCAAAAACCCATATCTGGAGTTCGTACATTTTATACAGATGCCAACAAAGAAGGAAAGGCAGGTTACAAATCAGAAAATTTAAGTAAAGTGGTACAAAGTCCTTATAATTCAGTGCAAAAATCAGAATTGTATGCTATTCTGTTGGTATTAATGGATTTTTCAGAACCTCTCAACATAGTAACTGACTCTCAGTATGCTGAAAGAGTGGTGTTACATATTGAGACTGCAGAATTTATCCCTGATGCTTCAGAATTAACTTCACTATTTATTCAATTACAAGATACAATCAGGAAAAGGAGTCATCCTTTATATATAACTCACATCCGATCTCATACTGGTCTGCCAGGCCCTCTAGCACAAGGCAATGATGAGATTGATAAATTATTGATAGGAAATGTGCTGGAGGCCTCAGACTTTCATAAAAAACATCACGTCAATAGTAAAGGTTTAAAAAAGGATTTTTCCATAACCTGGCAACAAGCCAAAGAAATAGTAAAGAAATGTCCTACTTGTTCTTTCTATAATCAAACGCCATTACCAACAGGATGTAACCCAAAGGGTACTCAGAGGAATGAAATTTGGCAGATGGATGTATTTCACTTTGCAGAATTTGGAAAATTGAAATATGTACACCACACTATCGATACTTATTCAGGATTTCAATGGGCAACTGCTCTGAGTTCTGAAAAAGCTGATTCTGTAATCACTCATTTGCTAGAAGTTATGGCCATTATGGGTATACCTGCACAAATCAAAACTGACAATGCTCCATCATATGTCTCTGTTAAAATGAAACAGTTTTTTGCTTATTACAATATAAAGCATATTACAGGTATACCACATAATCCTACAGGTCAAGCAGTTATAGAAAGGTCAAACAGAACTCTAAAGGATATGCTAAATAAACAGAAAGGAGTAACAAAAACCCCCAGAAATAGACTGCATAATGCTCTATTAACTTTGAATTTTCTGAATGCCAATGAGAAAGGAACAACAGCTGCAGAGAGACATTGGGTAATAGAAAAAACTACAGAATTAAATCAGCCTATATACTTTAAAGATGTGCTGACCTCAGAATGGAAGCCAGGGTATGTATTACGCTGGGGACGAGGTTTTGCTTTTGTTTCTACAGGAGAAGATAAGCTGTGGATACCATCAAAATTGATAAAGGTTCGATTTGAACAAGAAAAACCTCTTAATTAGAGGAGGTGATAATTCATCAATCAGCATGAACATCCAATTTAAACTAACTTGTACCTGTAACACATGTCTTTTCATTTAATCAGATAATAACTTGCCAAAAAGGAACATCCCCAAAATTAGTCTTGGGGGAAGGTTTTTGTTTTTGTCTTTTAGGAGAATGAAGGTTAAGGAATCTGAAGGACACAAGACAAATGAGACAACTGAAGAAAAGGGACAAATCATCTATCCCAGGAAACAGAGTATATGGGAGTATATGGCATATGGGTATATATTATCTGAAAAATTTTATGTCTTCTTAAATGTTTGTTTCTGCTTTTCTCTAAAGATTTAACACTATTGGTTTTCTAATAGTCCCAGTTCAATTAAAATTTAAAGCTGACTTTGGAGTTGGAGAATGGCTCTCTCCTTCTTTAAACTCAAGCATGTTGTTAAAATGAAAATACAAACTCCCTGTATCATGTCAGAATAAAAGAGCCATTTTCTGCTATGGGACAGGACAAAGCCAAATTAATTAAGGGACTATTCTATTACTAATCTCAACTCTTTGATTCTATTCTGATTCTTTAAACTTTTCTTAAAGTATAAATTTTATATCAAAATTTACAAGATTAATATATATATACATTTTAAACTTTGTTAAGATATGAATGGTCATATAGAGTACTAACTAATTCTAGAAAAAAGGCTTCAGTTAGCTGCATATATATGTCTTTGTGTTCGAGTCTCTTATCAGTTTTCTGCAGGAAATCACGGCCAGGCCTAACATCAACTGAAGTCTCCGGAAAGAAGATGGGGCCCCACAACAACAACAACAACAACAATTCCACGTGGACAATAATAATATCACTAAACTGACAAACATCATCTACAGATCAGCTTTGAACTACAAGGTGCTCAGAGCAATTTTGAGATGACTAGCTGAGATGATCCAGTCTCAAAGACTACTTGAATAAGGACTTGAGATAAACCCTGAACTTTGGCTTTATACACAGACTGGATAATAATGAAGGATATAGTTACCTTTCCTAGAATTTGACAATTAACCTAAAATTTTTCTTTCAGGATAAAGATAACTTCGCCCATACCCAGCAGGAAGCAATTTTAAGAATGACGCCCACATTCCCAAAGAGGTGGTGTGGGGCGGGTGGTTTTTTTTTTGGTTCTTTTAATGGGTTTTGGGTCTGGGATAATTTTCATTGTTTAGGGGGGTTGGTTACAAGTTGTCAAGGGTTAGGAAAAAGGCTAAGCAAAGGAGATTAGATTTAAGGTTCTTGTTTTTAAAAAAAAAGAAAAAAAAAGAAAAAAAGAAAGAAAGAAAAGAAAAGAAAAAGACAATTACTAGTTTTAAATACTTTACATTATTACCAACTATTAGGATATAAAGAAAGGAAAGTTAGTAGTTAGACATTACAATAGAAATTGTAGTCATATTAGATATGTTTTAAAAATTGAGCAGATGTATTTTAGACAGGTCATCTTCAAACCCTTCAGAGATCTACAGAATATGGCATTTAAAATGTTTTAATAACTTAGAAATTTTTCTTTTTTGAGACATGTCGGCTCCTGGCAGTACCAATCTACTTCAGAGAAAATATGGGCATTGAAGAAACTGCATATGGAGTTAATTTTCATTGTGGCAAAAGTTAGCCACTGGACAACAAAGTATCCTCAAATCAACAGACAAAATGGACAGACAGAACACGAAACAAAGGACTACCGATTCCTGCCAAAACAAGTATGGTTATGGCTTTATCAGAAGGCATCTTCTGAGGCCAGGACAATATGGCACCATCCCTGAAGTGGCCTTCACAATCTGGAAAAGGTACAGTGCCCTTTTCTTTGAAGGCAGCTGAACAGGCAGTGGGCCGATGGCTTCTGTTGTGCAATGGAACAGCAACTGAAAGCTCATGCCTCTCAATAGTAGACTGGCATTTAATAGAGGGATGTGGAGAAGGGCATGCTTAGATGAAGCCATATATACACAGCCAAGAAGAATGGACAGCTGAATTCAAAAACCATCAACAATTTCCAGAATTTAAAATCCTGAATCATGACATGACACTAGTGGAATTCAGGTGTTTCTGGTACATGGACTGCTCTCACCCAGTGTGAGGTTGAACTGTTGACCTTGTGTACAACCTACTTCACAAATGAGTCTGTCAGATACGCTAAGCCTATAGGCTGAAGATGATGCCCCAACACTGCAGAGAAACCTCAGGTGACTGTCCAGGCAGCTGACTGTTTCTGTCGACTCACAAAATTTTTGGAAGTTGCTTTTGTGCACTTCCTGTTTTTATTTTTGTTAGCTAATATTATTTCCTTCTTGGGTCTCTGAGGGAGTTGAAGATTAGTTAGTTATAGTTGAAGATTAATTAGGATAGAAAGTGAATTAGATACATTTTGGACTTACTAAAATAGGATAGATAAGGGAATTATTTTCTCTGATTTGTCAAATACAAATGGACTAGACATCGTTTAGGTATTTGTTACTTGTATATATTGTATATAGTTATTGTACTTTTGTATATAGTTTTTCTTTTGTTAGTTATAACCTTTTGCCTTTTTTCTTTTTATTAAAATAGAAAAGGGGAAATGTGGTGATATTTTATTTGTACTGAAATGTTATTTTAATTTTATGTTAATAAATAAAGTTGCCCTGGGGTCAGAGCTATTAGAGCCATAGTAAGAGCGTGGTGGTTAGAAGAGCTAGGTAGATTTCTGTGTGTTCAGGGATACAGCCAGTATTGGAGACATACGCCTTTAAGACCTGGAGGGCGGTACTTACAGGCAGTGATGAGGCAGTCATGTGGTTGGGTTTACAACCAATGAGAAGGCAGAACAGAAAGATTATTTAAACAGGGACACAGGAAGTACCGCCCTCTCTCGGGGAAGCTAGGAGCACTGCAGGAGGTAAGATTTTATCTCTGAGCTCTGACCTCTCGGCTTTCTCTTTTACATTGGCTCTGTGTTTCTTATTTTAAAAAGACGATTGGTTACATCTACAACAAGGGGAAATGGAAACTGTATAAGAGCCAGAGGGCATGGAGGACACCAGGAAAACAAGGCTCTCTGAATCAACTAAGCAAGGCTCATATGAACTCACAGAGACTGAAGAAGCAAGCACATGACTTGCAAGGGTCTTCAACAAGTGTCTTAGTTAGGGTTTCTTTTGCTGTGAAAAAAAAATTACCATGACAATTCTTATAAAGGAAAGTGTTTAATTGGGCTGGCTTACAGTTTCAGAGGCTTAGTACATTTTTATGATGGAAAGCATTGTAGTATCCAGGCAGACATGGTGCTGGAAAAGGAGCTGAGAGTTCTACATCTTGATCCTCAAGCAGCAGGATATTTGGTGAAACACTGAGCATAGCTTTAGTATATGAGGACTCAAAGCTCACCTCCACAGTGACACACTTCCTCCAGCAAGGCCACACCAACTCCAACAAGGCCACACGTTCTAATAATGACACTCCCTGTGGGCCAGGTATTCAAACACCTGAGTCTATGGGGGCCATTCCTATTCAAACCACCACATCAGGTCTCTGTGTATATATTATGGCTTCTAGTTTAATGGGACTTCTGTATTCATGATCAAGTAGGTCTCTGTTTCTTGTCCTAGCTCTTTGGACTCCTTTCCTTTTGTTGGGTCACCTTGTACATTCTCAGTGTGTTGGTATATGTTTTATCGTATTATATTTTATTTTGTTATGTTTTATTGTTATCTCTTGGAAGCCTCATCTTTTCTAATGAGAGATAGAAAGTGAGTGGATCTAGAGAAGATGGGTTGGGTGCAGGAAATGAAAGGAATAGTGGAAAGGAAAACTATAATCAAGATATATTGTATGAGAAAAGGATCTATTTTCAATAAAAGAAAAATATCTATACAAGCTGCCTCCCTGCAGCAAATAGAAAGCAAAAGCAGCAACCCATTTGTAATGATAGATAATGTCAATACTTAGTATCTCCATGCCCAGGAAAGTCTACTTTACAGTGCTTTTCACAAAGAGCTTTCTCCTATCCCTGATGCACACAGCACCCATGAATGTCCATAGTAGACTCACTGGTCTGCTTCTTCAACTTCAGCTGGCAATGTATTTTAAAAAGAAAGAAAATGACAATGGAAATTTAAGAATTCCCAGACTACATGTCCTTTGCATTTCTCCATCTGACAAGACTTAGTAAGGGTTATTTGTGCAGACTTTGGAGGCTGGCCATCATTTCATGGCTAGGCATTATCATGTCAGGGAATCCCACTACCCAATGTAATGCATTATCAATGCCATCTTCTCCGTGTCTGAAACTCCCCAGTTCACAGCCTAAGCACCAAGCTTCTGGAAGAAACATAATTGAAATGTCATTCTTGGACTGTCTTTAGCCTCTTTTTATTTGAGTTATACCACTTTATACCAGTCCCAGAGAAAGTTGAAGTCTGAAAAAGAAAATTCACTTATTTCCAATTTATATGTAAATATAAATGAGAACTTTAAGTCAGGGTCAACTTACTACTGATAAGAAAAATTTTCATTCCCCCAATATCCAGCAAAAAAAATCTCATGAGCTTTTCCAACTTAGTAATAAGACCTCTGAAATTTCTTAGAAATCCATATGCCTCCAATATAACAATTTCATTGTTAACAATGTTACAAGGCCACCTAGAATATCTTTAAATCACAACAAATGTGAAATATGTTATTTCAAGTCATTTTTCTAATTATAGTGCATATCTACCTTATCCAAATAATGACTTTGATCACAGCTGTATGAAAACTATAGCTACATTCTTTTTTTTTTTTAAAGATTTATTTATTTATTATGTATACGGAAGAGGGTGCCAGATCTCATTACAGATGGTTGTGAGCCACCACGTGGGTGCTGGGAATTGAACTCAGGACCTCTGGAAGAGCAGTCGGTGCTCTGAGCCATCTCTCCAGCCCTACATTCTTATCTATGTCATTTCTCCATCATTCTCTTTAATACACAAAAAAATATTTAATAAGTGTTTTTGGTATAACTGAAATGCTGATCTTTTTAATTTTCACTAATTGGCCTTGCTAAAAATTTCCTAGTGTTATTCATTCTCTTTTCCAGTTGTACAACTTTCAAAACACAAATTGGGTTTTTTTTTAGATTTATTTATTTAATTTATGTGTATATATGTGTATGTATAGCTTGTGGTATTGTTCAAATCTTAGATGGTCTTTTAATAAAAAACCCAGAGACAGATATGTGGTGATTATTTTATTTGTGCTGAAATGTAGTGATATTTTATCTGTGCTTTAATAAATAAAGCCTGCCTGGAGATCAGAGGAAAAAGCAAGCCATTTTAAGTAAACAAAGAAGTCAGCAACGGAAGCACACACCCTTAATCCTATCATTTGGCAGGCAGGATCTCTCTGTGTTCAAGGCTACACTAGAAACAGAGCCAGGTGTAGTGGCACACACCTTAAATTCTAAAACTAGTTAACCATGGGAGTCTGGAGGTCTGTACAGACAGGAAATGACTTAGCTGGGCAGGAAGAGGAAGTGATATAGCTGAATGAAGAGAGAAAATCAGATGGCAGAACAGCAAGGCATATAGGCATAGGTAAACAGGAAGTCATGGCATTTGGAAGCTGCAGAGTTGGTGAGGTAAGGTTGGCTGGTGGCTTTCATTATTTCCCTGATCTCTCTAAGGCTTTCACTCTTATATTTGGCTCCATGTTTTTTATTTAATAAGACCATTTAGAAATTCATCTACACAGATATCAGGGTGAAAGCTGAAAAAAATCAGAGAACTAGAACAGCCAGCCACTAGTTCTTACCTCTACAAAATCCTTGGTCTAAAGAAAGTTTTTTCCTGTTTCCTCACACCTTATACATCTTTCTCTGCCCTGCCATATTACTTCCTGGGAATAAAGGCATGTGTTCTTCCCAGTACTGGGTTTAAAGGTTTTTGTGACCTCTGCCTGGCTCTATTTCTAATCTAGTGGCTGGTTCTGTCCTCTGATCCTCAGGAAAGTTTATTAGGGTACACAATATATCACCACAACCATGTGCTTGCAGTATCTGTGGAGGCCATCAGGTCCCCAAGAACTGGAGTTACAAAACATTGTGAGCCATTATGTGGTTCTGAGAATTGAACTTGGGTCTTTGGAATAGCAGCCAATGTTCTTAATTGCTGAGCAATCTCTCCAGACCACCCCAACCCTACATGCTGCCTTTTTTGTGTGTGACAGATATGGGATTAAATTTTTAAGTTCATACCTCTTCCTGCTGCATTAAACTCTGTTGCACATGGCCATTGTCCTCTGGAACTGTCAGCAGCCATGATTACCCACAGGAAACCTGGACAATATTAGGCTCATTAACTTTCCATCATAAAAAGTAGAAAGAATTCATGGCCACATACTTCCTGAAAGACTTATAGACATTTAATGGTTGCAACCAGAGAGGGACCCACAAGTTCTCCCTCTCCAACAATATGTGACAGTTAGTAGTTGCTAGGAGATAGTCTTTTGCCAGTGTAAGCCTTCCAGAAGATGCCTTTGATTCCATAAGTGACCTCTCACACCCATTCCTATAAGTGACAGCCAATAAAACTCACTGGTTCACCAAGCTCCATGTGGAAGAGTCATTCATTCTGTCATCGATGCCCTGTCTGGGGTGAGTCCACTTTTGCTCACATCTGTAGTGGTATTTGCTCTAGTATAACTGCTACCAACTCCATCTTTTGAAACTCTGACCACCACCATGGTCATTTTGTGTGCAGCTATTGTGACAAGAGCAGCCAGCCCTGCAGAGTGCCCGCAGATGTCCAGGTAGTACCTCTCCTTGTTTGGTGTATTGCTTCATTGTTGTGACCCCAGCAGCTCTGCCCAATAGTCATGGGTAGGGGCTGTCTGGATTAGTGTGATTCACAGATGAGCGATTTAAAATACATTAAGGAGGCTATAGTTACCTAGGGCATACATTCATCATATGTAAAACAAATGTTAAATACGTAGTCTTCTATAAATAGAAATATACCAGATGACTGGAATACGTTAATCTCAGTTGTGCTAGAATATAGCTAGCAGTTACAATAGATACATATAGATCTAAATGGCATGAGATGTCACGATCACATCTAGTAGTATTTGGTTTTACCCTAGGTCTCTAGGCTACCTAGACTCTGGTTCTTGGTCACCCAAGCAGTATTGGGTATGGGTTTAATAATGCTCATGGAATGGGCCTTAAGTCAAATAAGACATTGGTTGACTATTCTCACAAGCTTTGTGCCACCATTATCCTAGCATATTTGACAGAAAGGACTGGGGTGGAATTCCTGAGGAGACACAGAGCCATACGACCTGAGAGAGGAGAGGAAGAGTGAATGGTGAGGCAGGAAAAGAGAACACAGAACTACATGGCCAAAGAGAAGATAGGAAGACAGAGGTGCAGTAGAGGGTAAAGCAGATCTCTTGTAGAGTTTATCAGGGAAGAGGGTAAGGAGCCAGGAAGGATACAGATGGAGGACAAAGGGACAGAGGAGGAAGACCAGGTCAAAAGCATAAGAGATTACTAAAACTATGAGAACAGGATAACTGGGCACAGAAAGGAGCTGAATGTGAAGACAGGGCTGAAACTGTGTAGATAGAATTGACTTAGAAGAATAAAGTGAATGACTAAAGAACTCAGTGTGCTTAGATTCATTTGATATCCCTCAGATTAGTGTTTTTAGCCACTTGTAGCATCTGTTCTAGACCTTGATAGAAATCTCCTCAAGGCAGGCACCTGGGGGAAATTTGTTAGGTCTGCCTTTATCTGTTACTTGGTCTTTTACCTTTGCAGCTTTCAGTATTCTTTCTGTGTCCTGTACTTCAGTTACTATGTGCCAGCGGTCTTTCTTTTTGGTCCAGTCTATTTGGTGTTCTGTAAACTTCGTGTAGCTTGATAGGCATCTCCTTCTTTAGTTTAGGGAAATTTTCTTCTAAGATTTTATTGAAACTATTTTCTGGGCCTTCAACCTGAGTTTTTTCTTCTCTGTTCCTATTATTCTTCAGTTGGTCTTTTTCATAGTATCCCAGATTTCCTGCATGTTTTTCATTAGGAGGTTTTTAGATTTAACATTTCTTTGACTGATGTTTCCATTTCTTTCATTATGTCTTCAATGCCTGAGATTCTCTTTTTCATTCCTTATATTCTGTTGCTGAAGCTTGCTTCAGCAGTTCCTGTTTGAATTTCTAAAATTTTCATTTCCACAATTCTCTCATTATGGGTTTTCTGCATTGATTTTATTTCCATTTTCAGTTCTTGAACTGTTCTATTTATTTCCTTCCATTGTTTGTTTGTGTTTTCCTGGATTATTTAAGGGATTTGTTAATTGCCTCTTTAAAGACATCTATAAAGGATATGTTAAGGCATTTTTCTCATGTTTCAGCTATGTTTGATAATCCAGTCCTGCTGTGCTAAGTTCTTATGCTCTGTTGGAGACATTGTCCTGGCTGTTATTGATTGTGTTTTTACACTGGGATTTATACATCTGGGTTTGAGAAAATTATAGTTCTAGGTGCTTTTATATATATATTGTGTGTGTATGGGGTGTGAGATGTTTTTTGTTCCACTTTTTGTTTCCTGTTTTTAGGAGGGCATAGTGGCTGTAAGTGGCCTGGTAGGGAATTTTCTATAAACCTAATAGTTGTGACTACTGGGTATTCCAGATAAAATGTATTTCTGGGTATTAGGTGCTGACACTTGGACATTGGGATAGGCTAGGCATCTGAGGACATTCACAGGTGGGAAGATGGCAGAATGTTCTACCCAGATCTTACTTAGTCTAATAGGAATGGAGGTAGACAGTGAAGAGAGGTAACCTGCAAGGTCTTCTACAGAGCAGGAAATGAGGTGGGGACATTGGATCTTGAGGAGCAGAAGGAGAGGGATATATTTACAATCAGCCTACCTGCCTCCCTTGCAGGAGTGGCCTGTGGATTAGTGGCCTGGAGATGCTTGCTGGAGTTTTGGGTGGGGATAAAATAATGAGTAGGGAGAGGGATGTTAGTAGGGGAAGGTCTGTGAGATCCATAGGAGATGTGGGATGTGAGAAGAGAAAAGAATGCAGCAGGTGTTCTGTAGCATAGCTAGGTATGAAACTGGGAGATTGGATTAGGAGGAGAGAAGGGAGTGGTGAGGGTCCTCAGTTAGCTTACCTGTTTCTCTGGCCTGCTCAACTAGTGTGGTTGCAGGAAATGCCCACTGGTGTTGAAGACTTGGACAATGGGATGAGGACAATGGAGGAGAGGATCGTTGTGATCTACTGGGGATGGGATCAGAGGAAAAGGAGACCACAGCAGGTGTTCCGCTACAGAGCTGAGGATGATATATGGGAGTTGGATCTTGGAGAACAGAGGGAGAAGAGAAGATATGTAGGCCATCATGCCATTCTATGTGGGACTAGGGACTGAAGTTATGGCTTCCTGGATATTAGACAAGCTTTTCATCAGCCACCTGACTCTTCAGTCCTGGATATTAGTCTCTGCTGTGGGATGATCTGTATGTCAAATAAATAAAACACTGATTGGCCAGTGGCTTGGCAGGAAGTATAGGCTGGACTAACAGAGAGGAGAAAAGAAAGAACAGGAAGGCGGAAGAGACACTGCTAGCCTCCGCCATGACAAGCAGCATGTAAAGACGCCGGTAAGTCATGAGCACATGGTAAGGTATAGATTTGTGGAAATGGATTAATTTAAGCTATAAGAACAGTTAGCAAGAAGCCTGCCACGGCCATACAGTTTGTAAGCAATATAAGTCTCTATGTGTTTACTTAGTTGGGTCTGAGCTGCTGCGGGACTGGTGGGTTAGAGAGATTTGTCCTGACTGTGGGCCAGGCAGGACCAGAAAAACTCTAGCTACAAGTATCAATGTAGCCACTGATGATGGTGAAAGGGGAGAGACTTTGCTTAACTTTTCAAGTTCAGATCCACTTCTTATTTATAATAATCATGACTGTGGGAGTGTCATGAGGATTAAAGCTGACATATTTAATATACTTTTAATGTTCAGTGTAGATTAAGTCCCAGTAAAAGCCCAAATCATTTAACCAAGTACACTTTCTGTCATACCTCTTATTTCTAAGAATTTAGTTTTTGCTTGGCAGTTCTAACACAACTGAAGACACAAAGCTGTAAAGACTTTGCAGCTCTCAACAGCCTGCAAGAGACAGATGGAAACCTTCAGATGGAGCCATATGAGTAACAGAAAGGAAGGCAATCTTCCATGTTAGAGAGACAGAAGCTGAAGTGTGAACAACATGAGTTTCTCTTGGGATAAAAATCACAGGACAACAGGTCCTTGCTCTCTCTCCTTATCTGAACACTCTTCCAGCTTTGGTTTCTATAAATCTCTGTTAATGAGTCAGGTGCACAGACTCCTAAACCCCAACTTCTGACAAGTAGCAACTCGCTCTGAGATGGTTTATTCTTCCCAACTCTTCTTCCCTCCCTTAGACTGTGTGTGTGTGTGTGTGTGTGTGTGTGTGTGTGTGTGTGTGTGAGTGAATGTGCATGCATGCACATATATCTGTGTGAGTGTGCAGAGGCCAGAAAAGAACATCAGACCTCTTAGAGTTAGAGTTACAGGAATGTCTGAGTTGTACAACATAGACATTGGGATCTGAAGTCCAGTCCTCAGGATTCTGTAGCAAGTGTTCTTAACTGCTGAGTCATCTCTCTCGGCCCATTTCTTTTTCCATTGTGTTTACATCAATGTCTCTGGGCAGGTAAATCAAGAATCCACAGTGAGAGGGATCTGGAGAAATGATCCAGTAGTTAAGAGCATATAGTGTTTGCAGAGGACCTGAATTCAGTTCCCATCACCCATGTCTGGCAGGTAATAATGACTTATAACTCCAGCTGCAGGGGAATCCTATGCCTATGCTTCTGCTGGCACCTGTACTCACGTGCACATACCCCCTCCCCCCACATAATTAAAGTAATAAAATGTTCTTCTTTGCTGGGCAGTGATGGTACTTGTCTTTAATCTCAGAACGTGGAAAACAGAGGTAATAGAATCTCTGCAAATTCAAAGCTATCCTGGTCTACAAAGCATGCTTCAGGATAGCCAGCGTTACATAGAGAAATCCTGTCTCAACCCCCACCCCCCAAATTAACAGTTAACATATTCATAAATGTCAATTTATATAATTGATTTTGAACAAAAATAACTATTTTAATTTTATTTAGTGTGTGTGTGTGTGTGTGTGTGTGTGTGTGTGTGTGTGTGTGTGTGTGAGAGAGAGAGAGAGAGAGAGAGAGAGAGAGAGAGAGAGAGAGAGAGAGAGAGAGAGAGAGAACAGAAGCCAGAAGAGGGCAAGAGGGCATTGAGTGCCCTGGAACTGAAGCTACAGGTGGTTGTGAGCTGCCTGATATGGGTGCTAGGAACTTGGTCCTCTGTAAAAGAGGCAAGTGTTCCTATCCACTAAGATACCTCTCATCATCAAGAATAACTTTAAAAAAGATTTTTATTTGTTAGGATGAATGCCATGCACCAAACAGTTGGAAGAAGTGTTCTTGAATTTGTACATGGTGAGGTAAAACGTAGGCTTCATCAATACTCTGTTGAGCTGAAGAAAAAACAAGGCAAATCATTCTGATTTACCTTTGATAGAAATATTACATATTAAATTTTCTTTATTTTCTGTGTATATGATGTGTTCAGTGTGTGACTATAAGCACATGCATACTACAGCATGCCTGTAGAGGTCAGTGAAGAGCCTAAGATGTAGATCCTTGCCTCCACCTTGAAACTGTGACTCCTTTGTTCTGTGTTGACACTAAGCTACCTCACTCACAAGCTTCCAGGGATTCTCCCTTGTCTCCTCCCAATTTGCTACAGAACCACAGGGATCTAAGATACATGCTGCTATGCCAGACTATTTTGTGGATTCTAAGGATTTGAACTTAGGTTCTCACATTTCCACAGCAAGTGCTTGACCCAGTGAACTATCATCCCAGGCTGAGATCACGTCTACATTTAAATTAACACTGTTGCTGCTAATATTTCACTAAAGGTAGTATTTATTCCCTTAATTGAGATACCTAAGGACTCAGAAACCTCACACATCAAATAGCAAGAACAGGGTGTGTAGTGCCACTGTTAGCCACTGACAATGAAAAAGGCATTTTATTAAATGGACACTCTTTGGTTTGTGTGTCAGGGTGAGTTCAATCTTGGCATTGATTTTACAGCTAGGCAATTACAGTCAGAATGTGAATACACCCGTGAATATGGTGGAAAAGAGTTGATCCAGTGACTCTGTGACAAAGCATTTGAAGCAGAAGAAGCTGAGGGGTGTGTGCTGCTTGATGGCAGCAGCTGACTCACTCTGAAGCTGCATTTGCACAGCTAGAACAGTGCTCTTACCTGAGTGCATTTAGGGAGATTGTTGGTGCGACCATATGACCCAGCTCCTCATGTCATTAACCTGGCTCTGGCACTGTGCTGTCAAGGGGGGGTGTGCATCTCCTTAGCACGTTAGCTAGCTTCCTCATAGTAGTGACCATAATATCTGACATGACAGCTCAAGGGAGTAATTTCCTATTTCGGTCATGGTTTCAAGGTGTCAATTCCATCATGATGTAGACAGTGTGGTACAGAATAAGGAAGCAGTGAATGGAGATAGAGTATAGGGATGGGGAAACATGTCTCCAGCAATCACTTTCTCCAACTAGTCACTAACTACTATTTCTCACAACCATTCAATAACTCCACATATTATGACCCTATCAAGGAACTAATCCACTTACTAGATTAGACTCTTCAGGATCGAGTCAGTTCTCCAACATCTACTAGCAGGCAAACAAGCACAATGTGTGAGCCCCTGGGAGATATTTCCTATTCAGATCATAACACTGGACTGGAGACTGCCTCAGGGGTTAAGAGTAATTGCTACACAATCATGAGGAACAGAGTTCAGATCCCAGCACCTACATGATGAGTGGAGTGTCCTACAAATGCCTGTAACTTCAGCTATGAAGGATCCAATACCATCTTCTGACTCCAGTGTTCAAAGAGACATGGAAATTTGCACATGTATGTGCACATAAACACACCCATACACAAATAAAATTAATATAAAATATAATGGTCATGACAGAAAGGCTCATGGTATCTGGTGAAATCTTGCCCACATATTATATTGCTGCCTCCTTGGAACTGAAGGCCCATGTTTGGTCATATGTCAGTTCTTCCATCAAGAACTCTTTAGAAGTTTAAGAAAATGTTTTCAGATATGAGCCACCAGTAGTAAAGAGAAAATGACAGGTGAGAGTTTGACAGAGCCCATGCTTTCACAGTGACTAAATTATGTTGAAATTTCATTCCCCTTATTGATAAACTATGTAATCGCAACTGTTTTACTTCTGAAGAGGCAATCAAGTGGTATCCAAGAATAAACCTGCAGACCCTAGTCTGTAGTGGACTGTGTGTGAGTTGCCTTTAGACCTAGCAATGTCCTAATAATTCATACAAAAAGTGATGCTTGTACAGACTCGAAAGTTCAAGATGTTGTTTTGTTGAGTGCATGTTCGTATTCACGTGTTCAGTAGCACATGCATGTACCCGTGTTTGTGGACACATGATACATGCATGTGGAGGCTAGAGAACAACCTGAGCTGTTGTTTTTCAGAAAGTCATCCACCTTGTTTTCTTTCTTCCTCTCTCTCTCTCTCTCTCTCTCTCTCTCTCTCTCTCTGTCCTCCCTCCCTCCCCTCCCTCCCTCCCTCCCCTCCCTTCCTCCCTCCCTTCCTCCTTTCCCCTTTTCTTTTTTCCTTTTGGTATAATTTCCATATTATTTTTCCCAGGTGTTTTTTCTTCTGTCCACATGAGTCCAACTCTTTACATGAGCTTTGGTGGAGGTCTCAGGCAGCACTAGTGGGTATAGGATGAAGTGTTAAATGGCCTTATTAATAAAAACCTGGTGCCAAATACTGGGGTAAAAAGCTGAGAGATCAGAAAAGCAGAAAGAAGCCAGCCACATTCTTACCACTTAGAGATACTCTACCAAGGAGACCTACCCCCTCTATACCCATGTCTATATGCCTTTCTGTCACGTCATCTCATTTCCTCTTTCCATCCAGCTACATCATTTCTTCTTCCTGCCCAGCTCTGTCACTTCCTGTCTGTCTGTACAGACCTCCAGACTTTTATGGTTAGTGCAGGGATTAACACTATGTACCACCATGCCTGGCTCTGTTTGCAGTGTGTCCTTGAACTCATAGAGATCCAGATGGATCTCTGCCTTCTGAGTAATAGGATTAAAGGCATAAGGCATATGCTAGCTACCATTGCCTGACCTCTGTTTACTATAGTGGCTGGCTTTTTCCTCTGATTCTCAGATAAACTTTATTGGGGTACAGAGATAAAATATCACCAGAAGTTGGTGTAAATCATGTTGAAGGTATTCATTCTTCTTAGAATATTTACTGATTCCTGACTATCTTGCTATGGATGGCACAGCTCATTCAGTAATACAGCTTTACATAGACCTTGGGAAGCATGTAAGCATTGGAGACACTTGCTTTAGAGATGCTCTTGACAGCAGCAGTCTCTACGATCTTCTGAAAGACAACCTTCCTAATGGTTTGGCCTTGGTCACACACCAGGTGCCATTCCTGCAAAGAACATTCCTGCACATGGCCGTGGCCCTTTTTGGCATGACCATTGTTTCTTCATTTTTGTTATCTTGGAGCCAAGACTTTAAAAACAAAACAAAACAAAACACAATATTAAAAAGAAAACCAAAACAAAACAGATTCTCTCACTGGCCTGAGCCCACCAATTTGACAAGACCCAGCAATTCCCAGGGATGCCCTCATCTCTCCTTCCCCAGGGCTAGGTTACAAATGTGGACCACTGTACCTGGCTTTTTCACAGAAGGTGAGTTCTAGGAGACTGAACTCAGGTCCTTACATTTGCACGGCAAGCATTTTGCTGATTGAGCCATCTGCGCAGACTTCAAGGAAGGTTTTGTGATGAGGTAGGACTCAATCAGACTAGAATGAGGAGAGTACAGAAGCTGGGGTCAGGGGCAGCTGCAGAACAGCAAGGCTCTTGGAGAAAAGGCTCATGTGAGAAGCTGGTTTGGAGGTGTACTCTACCAGATCAGCCCAGGCTTTACAGATCCCTGAGACCTGAACAGAGAAGAGTGATTATGGTTTTCTTAAGACAGGACTGGCATAATGAAAGTGTTTTTAAATGTCTTGGCTCAGTAGCAATGGGCCCATTTGATCAGCTCAAGAGTCCCTGAAGCTGGGGAAGCTGGATCAGACGCTGAAGCACATTACCATGGATATGGAATTTAAAAAGCTATTTAGAACATCAAGTCTGATATTTTCTTTTTAATTTAACCTTCATTTTGAACCATAAATCCAGCAGTAATAATGAGAATTGAATACCTTTACTCTCTCTGGGCATCCTATGGAATCACTGCAAGTGAAATTTAATTCTGCCTAACTTGCCATCTAATGCCTTTTGAGACTCCCAAGTCATATTTCCGCTCCTCTGCACTTGATCTGACACAGTGACAACAGCATTTTTGAAAACTGTTTTAGCTGCTCAGGGAAGAGTATAATTGACCTGGCACTCCAGTGTTCTTGAGTTTGAAGGATCAGAGAAGACAAAGGTCATCAGACTGTCCATCTTGTAAGCATGAAAACAGAGTTCAGACCATTTAAATGTTCTTTTCCTCTGTCAGAATGGAGAACACAATGATTAGCAGAGATGACTTGTATCGTATATTCAGTCTTCTCTTGAACTTTATAGATCCACAGACTATGTCAGCTCTTAACTTTGACTATTTTTCTTGTTGAAAGTTATGTGGGTTCTGCCCAGCTAAGAGAGTGGACCAAGGAGGAAGTGTGTGACCCCTGGCACTTCAGGCTAGTAAACTGAGTCCTTTTATAAATGTCCACTAAGCCTGGCCAATGAGTGCCCTCTTACTGTTGTCAATTTGAACCTTGGTCCCTTTATATAGCTCCACAAAGAGCTGATTGGACAGAGTAGGGATGCAATGAGTCCTGTCCAACACAGAAGTAGCTGAGGTTCAAAAACAGTCTTTGTTCCTTATTTCAACAGGGAAACAGTGGCTACAGAAAGCATGTGTGGGGTTGGCCCACAAAAAATATTAGGCATGTAGTCTGTGTGATGTCACAATCACAGTGCTTGAATAGGGGGGAAACCTTAGTACAATTTGAGGTGGGTAGTGATGTTCAGATTTCTCTTTCCTTTCTTTCTTTTTCTTTTTTTTTTTTTTTTTTTTTTGGTTTTTTGAGACAGGGTTTCTCTGTGTAGCTTTGCACCTTTCCTGGAACTCACTTGGTAGCCCAGGCTGGCCTCGAACTCACAAAGATCCACCTGCCTCTGCCTCCCGAGTGCTGGGATTAAAGGCGTGTGCCACCACCGCCCGGCTTTCTTTTTCATTATCTTTTCCTTTCTTCCTTCCTTCCTTCCTTCCTTCCTTCCTTCCTTCCTTCCTTCCTTCCTTCCTTCCTTCCTTCCATTCTCTTTTTTGTTCTTTCTTTCTCCCCCCCTACCATGAATATGTTTTTTGTGTGTGCAAGTACCAATGTATATACAAATGTATATGTACATGCGTGCATTGTATGCAGAAGCCAGAGGACAATCTTTGGGGTCATTCTTCTCAGGCGCTGTTGACATTTTTGGTGGTGGCAGGCCTGGAGGTCACCAAGTAGGCTAGGATGGCTGGCCAGTGACCTCCAGTAGTTCACTTACCTCTGTTTCCCCAGGGGTGAGATTATAAGCCACTTTGTGATTTTTCTTTTCTTCTTTTTATGACATAATAATTTTTATTAATTCTTTGGAAATTTCACATCATGCACACCAATCCTCATTTCCCCATCCCTCTACATGTACCCCTCACATACATAGCATCCCTCTAAGAAGAAAATAAAAAAAATTAATTAAAAACAAAACCACCCACCCACCCACCCAACCAAACAAACAAACAAAAAATCACTTCTCCCCTCTGTGTTTTCTACCTCTCCAATGCCTTTTCATTCATCTTAGTGGCACTGGGAGCTTCAGTGTGTCACACAGTATATTTATTTGTCCACTCAGCTTTACTTGCAAATGTTCATTGTAATTTATTGGTCGGATTCAAGGCCTCTGGCTTCTGCTACACCATCAATATTGGACCCTCACTGAAACTCCTCTCAGATAATCCTGCTGTTGTCCCAGTCATGGAGATCTTGTGACTCTTTTTCTGCAGCACCAGTCCTTTCATGCACTTCAGCAGGTCATAGATGGGGTAGACATTAGGGTGGACCAAACCAAGACCCTGGATGTGTGCCTGGGTCATAGCTGAGCTAGTCAGTATGGGCCACTGAGGCCACCCTCCTCAGGTGAAGGGCAAAGGAAGCTCTTTTATGCTCATGCTGTGGGGGCAGCATTTTTTTAATGTGGATTCTGGGAATTGAACTTGGGTCCTTGTTCTTGTGAGGCAACTACTGTATTGATAGAACCATTTCTTTAGTCATTTTTTCATGTTTGACTTGTTGACTTCCAGAAATTTAGTAGGTTTTTATTTATTTATTTTTATTACATCATCTGTAACAACCCTAGACTAATTATAGATAAAACCAAGGAAGCTATGAAAAAAAAAACAAGACTCCTGAAACATGTTTAGCTCTATATTGTTTCAATAAGTCTTTTACCTTTACCAGACCTCTTGATTCTTTAATTTTATGACCATAATATAATATGCTTTTCTTTTCAGTGGTAGAGAGGAAGACAATCTAGAAAAGAATAAAGAAAAAATAGTCCACCATAATTCTGGTGATCAGACATAGCTGTTGTCCTTTGAGCCTCAAGCTCTATAAACTCTGTGATGCTCTTCTCTGATACTTGGAACCAATGTCATAGGGCTGTCTGTTGTACTCAAAGTGCAGCTTTAATGACTGCAAAGTATTTTGCTGACATGTTGTGAAGTTATATGAATTAACCGGAACCTTAAATTCTGCTTATTAAAAATGTTGTGAAGCTGTGAATGCCCACTGTATGAACCACTGCCCTAGACAAACTCAAGTTTTCCAGGAATGTAAAACAGAAATGTGCAATGCTATAATGATGTGTGTGTAGATTGGGCACACTGTTTATGAGCTCTGAAGACATGAGTTACTTTATATTTGTTTCTTTCTTTTTTTTGTTTTGTTTTGTTCATCTTATAGTCATTCTTAATGGCATTTTTATGGAAGAGAAAATTGGTGTCATTCAAATGTAAAATTGGATATAATCACAGGGACAGATTTGAACTCATCTTTCCATCACAGACCTTCACTATCTCATGCTATTTTATGTGTTATTAAGATATGAAATGGGCTGGGGAGATGGCTCCATTGGTAACTTGCTTGTTGCACTAGTATTAGGATCTGAGTTAGACCCTTAGAGCCCACATAAAAGAAATCCGCAGATGGTAACATGCTTAAAACCAGAGCCTGAGAAGGTAGAGGCAGGCAGATCTCTAGCCTGGCTTTGTTGGCCAGTTATGGGCCAGTGAGAGAATCTGTGTACAGAAAAAATAGGTAGACAGTGGCTGTGTTTATCTTTGGCCGCCACATGAATGTGCACATGTGTACATATACTCCTGTGCACACAATCATGCCCATATTATATATACTACATAAAGTCCTCACATGCACATTAAAACATAGCTAGTACCAGAAGACAAGTGCAGAGTTGAGGTAAGAGATGAAGAAAACACACATTCTAGAGATGTGGAGGGCAGCAAGCTCAACTTCAACAATCACAGACATCTCAAGGTGGGCCTTGAGTTGGCCTTTAAGGCAAGTAGGTTTAGACGTGAGAGAAAGTGTGAGGGAGAATTCTCATGCAATGAAACTTGTTGGAGATGAAAGGAGACAGTGGCTCCTAGGAACTGTGTCAGTTTCATGGTTAATTATTTATTGGTTTAACTTGGCAGGGCTTGCTGTGGGATATCTTTCTTTATGCTGTGAATATGTGTTGCTCCCACTGGCTAATAAATAAAGCTACATTGGCCTATGGCAGGGCAGGATGGAGCCAGGCAGGAAAATCCAAGAGAGAGAGTGAGAGGAGAAAGGAGAGTGGGAGTTGACACTAACCCATCATCCAAGGAGCAACATGAATGGGACACAGGTAAATCTGTGGAACACATGGCAATATATAGATTAATAGTAATGGGTTGATTTAAGTTATAAGAGCTAGCTAACACGAAGCCCGAGCCATAGGCCATACAGTTTGTAGTTACTATTAAGCCTCTGAGTGATTATTTTATAAGCTGCTGTGGGACTGCAGGGATGGGTGGGATTGGAGAAACTTCCAGTTACATTTTGGCACCCAACATGGGGCATGAACCCAAGACCCTGAGATTAAGAGTCTCATGTTCTGTTGACTAAGCTAGCCAGGCTGTGATACAAAGAGGTCTTTCCCAGCCACTGCCTATGAGGTTGGGAGCATAGCCACAGTCTTAAAAACACAGGCATATAACTTAATACTGCTTCTCAGAATTGTGGAGGTAAGCATGAGTTATAGTGCCTGTGCCATATTGAAAAGCAGAGTGGGGTGGAGCCAGCAGCCAGGGTTGCAGCTACTTTCCTCCTAGCCATGCTGCTTAAAAGTTTAAAATTTCTCCTGGCCAAAAAATAATTGCAGATACACAATAGGACAGATTCAGATGGAAAAAACTCTAAACAGTTTACATTGTGAGTAAAAAAGTATACAGGCTTGAGAGAGAGAAGAGTAAGGATATAGATAGTCATAAAAATAAACTCTTAAAAATAAAATAATATATAAAAATATAATAAGCCATGTAAGATGAAAATTACACAGAGAGTCTGGAATATGTTGTCTTTGAGATTTTTAACTAAAGAGAGATATTTGATTGTAAAGCCTGCTGAGTTAAACCCATATATATATATATATATATATATATATATATATATATATATATATATTATATCTTTTTAAAGGTATCTTGATTTCAAAATTTGGATCTAAGGATATGTTGCTTTGGAAAAAATGTTCTACTTTTGTTTTCACAGAAGATGAGAAGCTATGGAATCCTTCCAGGTTAAAATGGTTCCATTAAGGAAGTTCCCCTGAGAGGTCTCCAGATGATCCAATATCCAGAACAGCTTCAAGGCAACTGGCTAAGATGATCTAACCTCACAGACTACTCCAGTCAGGACAGATTAACAGTGCCCCCAGTCAGCAGGAAGTAGACTAGAACACTATGCCCACATTCTCAAAAAATGATTTATGGATGCTAGTCTTTGTTTAGGAGGTTGGTTACAAATTGTTATTCATTATAGTCAATCTCTCTCTAAAAGAAGTAAGGGAATATGATGCAGAAATGTATGATATAGAAATTATAGGATAAAAGGGTAGATTATTGATTCTACTTTAATTCAAAAAACAACTATTAATCTTACATATTTTACATTACTATGGATTTTGGTTTATTGATACAAATTTAAAGTAATTTTGTTATACTACATATATATATGTATGTATATATATATATTTCTACTCTCTTTAAGATATTATGTTTATGCAACGCAACTTATTTAAAATTAGTCATCTATGACAATCAAACTTAAAGTCATGTTAGTTAAGTTTTCTAGATATACATAGATAACATTTCAATTAGGTAGGTAATCTTCAAACACTTCAAAGACCTACAGGAGATAGCATTTAAAATGTTTTAAGAACTTAGACTTTTCCAGACAATGAGATATGCCTGCTCCGGACAGGACCAATTACTTTAAAGAGGAGAGGATGATGGCCATCAAAGAAACTCATTATGGAGTTTGCTTTCTTTGTGGCAAAAGTTAGCCACTGGGCAAAAAAGTGCCCTTGCCTTGACTGCTTGATAGGATGACATATAAACTAGACATGCAGAACCCATAGAACCTGAACTTTGCAAGGCAAGATGGTCCTTCAGTTTCCTGCTTGACAGTGGAGACTGCCAGACATTCTGCAGGACACAGGGAGAAATGACTAATGAACTTTGCCACTAGGAGAGACAATTCTTCAAATTTTCTGCTTCACTAAAAAGTCTGCCAGAGCCTTTCGGCCTGTAGACTGAAGATGGATGCCTTAACATTACAGAAGAACTTTGGATGACTGTCCAGGTAGCCAGATGTCTGTCATTTCTAGAATTATGGAAGTTGCTTGCCATGCACTTTCTGTTTACTCAGATAATATTATATCCTTCTGGGGTCTTTATGTATTTGAAGACTATATAATTATGTTATGATTTTTCTTGGTTATGATAAAAGATAAATTAGATTAAAACTTTAGACTCACAAAAATAGGATAGATGATAAAATATTTTCTTTAATTTTACCAAATACAAATAGACTAGATATTGTAATTGTAATTCTTACTTGATAACTATTTTGTTATATATAATTTTACTATGTTAAAGTTAAAACCTTCCTTTTTGATTAGACAGAAAAGGGAAAGTACTGTGGAATGTCTCTTTTGTATGCTGTGAATATGTGTTACTCCCTTTGTCTAATAAACAAAGCTGCATTTGCCTGTGGCAGGGCAGGATCAGTCAGGTGGGAAAATCCAAGAGTGAGAGTGAAGAGAAGAAAAGAGAGTGGCAGTTGACACCAACCCGCTCTCCAAGGAGCAACATGAATAGGACACAGGTAAAGCCACAGAGCATGTGGTGATACATAGATTAAGAGCAATGGGTTGAGTTAAGTTATGTGAGCTAGCTAGCAAGAAGCTTGAGCCATAGGCCATACAGTTTGTAATTAATATAAGCCTCTGAGTGATTATTTTACAAGTGGTTGAGGGACTGAGGAGCTGAGTGGGAATGGAGAAATTTCCTGCTATAAGAGCTCCTGGCCACTTCTTCAGTTGTTCCAAGCCAACTACTGATTGATTTATCTGATGATCTACCCAAGAGCTAGGGAGATTAGGGCAGTCTGGTGAAACCATGCAAACATGTGGTTCTTATCTGCAACACTATTTTGGCTCTTTACAGTGAATTCCACTTACATTTCACTTGTACGCTGTTTAAATTGAAGAGATAGGAGTATTTAAGTACTTGAAATACCTTTGTCTGGAGGGATCAAAGGACTAATTTTGCTTGTTTTTATTGTTTGCTTTCTTTCTAAGAACATTGTAAAGACAGCACTTAGTTAAGGCCCCAGTCAGGCCAAATACATGGCTAATGAAAATAATAGCAGAAAATAACAGAAAGAGGGCTTGTGGTAGATCTCTGCTGGTGCATGTGGCACAGAGTCCTCTCTGGATTGCGGTTGTAGGGTGAAACTCTTGCATAGACAATTCAAGACTAGCACAGACATTGCACTTAGAATATATCCCTCCCCGCCCCCCGTGAGCTCCAGAAGGCTCTCAGAGAATGAATATTTTTTGATAAAATCTCTAAGGTGTTAATAAGCAATGACCCAAATTTTAGGTTTCTGATAATTGGCACATGTGGGATTCATTTTGTGAAGTAAGCTATTGAAGGGCTGCATAATGTTAGATGGGAATCAAACATTAAAGTGTTGGTGTAAAACCCACAGCACAAAGTATATTCAGCATTTGGGTTCCAGATTGCACAAAGCCTGCCCTGTGGAAGGGTTCACAGATGTTAGATTCTCCTTCGGTATTTAAAAAAATGTTGTTTGTGGCACTCATTTGCCAAATAGCCACTGGTAACCTTGACATTTTCTTTGTTCTGCTTTCTCTTGTTGAAATGAGATAGCACAGACTCAGGGTTAATGGAGGCTGACTTGGAATACTAATTCTGCTTTTGTTTATTCAGTTTCTTTGTGTTGTATTGAGGTAGTATATTAAGGTAATGTACACTGCCCTAATTCTGACTCCTATGAGTTATACGATTTATGCTCTCTGTGTCTCCTTTTCCATATTTATAAAACAGATTTAATCATAATACCTACATTGTACCAGCTATCTGTATGCATATATAGTTTATACAACAATAACTGGTACCAAGGGATATGTGTTTAGTATAAGTTTCATTAATAATTAATAATTAATTTAGTATTATTTTCATTAATACTTTCTATAGAATAGGATCCTTTCTATAGAAAAAGGATCCATTTACATTGTGATTTCCTTAAACAAAGGAATGAAGTCTCATTGTTTTTAGTATTCTTTGTAGTTTCTGGCATAATAATTACAAATATATTTATATGTTGTGTTTGTATAGTATATTTACATTTATAGATATGTACATAACATAATTTTAATTTTTAATTGGTAAATTGCATATATATATATATGTACAAAATGTATATCTTCAAGGAATTTTGTCATAGGTTGTGTGGTTTTGTTTGAAGAGGATATAGTAGGTTTATTCTAGATAGATCCAGTGGGATTTTGTGTCAAGTTTGTGCTCAAGCCTGAGGTAAGGCATTAGAGTTTTTAGTGTTGCTTGTTTAGAGAAAAGAATGCTATTGCGGCTGGTAAATGGCTCAGTAGTAATACTGCTCACAGGTATCTAAACAGTCAAAAGTTTGAACAAAGACAACTTCTATTATCTTTTCTGAGCAATGGGACATTTCTCATAGAGAAATGTAAGTAAGGAAAGGGAACTTATGTCCTTAAGACCAATCATAACTAGATAGAGGACTCATATGAAGCAAAGCAAGAGACACAGGCTGGATAAAAATAATCATTGCACATGAGTGCCAGGAATATGCTGAAACATGACTGCTAATTCCAGTCTAACATTTGGGTTAGTCTCAACTGTATCAGTGATGGTTTGTCAATTTGAGTAGGTTAAAAGGCCACTGTTTGGGCCTCAGCTAGTGGGATCAGGAACTCAACACTGTGTTAAGCAAATGTAGCAATCTACATTCTTTCATTGACCCTTTCTCCTCTTCCTTTTCATATCACAGGCCTAATTTTTCTCAAACCAACAAGGAAACAAGTCAGTCACTTGCTCACAATCCTGCTTTTGGTTTGTCTCAGAATAAAGGTAAGACCCTTGATCCATTGTTACTACTTCCCTATTCATGTTAGTGGCCAAGAAGTTCAGAGAATTAATTATCAATGCTCCAGAATCCAGTGATTCCACATGTCCCTCCTGGACTGTCATGATGGCCTTTGCATATAACCCTGCCTGCCTCCTGGACCCTGTCCATGTGCTGAGCAATGGCCTGGATTCAGTGATGTTATGCTGTCTTAATGACTAAATGTAAAGTTGAGAGGAAGCAACAAATGAAAGCTGATGTGGAAGTAATAACAATTCTATACTTGTACGTTATCTTGTTTCTTGGTGTTGCCATGGACTGTGTGAGTCTGTTCTTGCTCTGGTTTCCAATGTTTGTGCTTCCTCATCCAGCATATGCCAAGACCAGTGTTTTTCACAGAGCACTAAGGTCACAATTAAGACAGCATCTGAGAGAAAGCCAAGTTAGCACATTATCTCTCTCATGTTTACACAAATCTGATTTCTGTGTATGCAAACACATTATTATAGTCTCACAGGAATACTCAGAATGTAGAAATTTTGTCTTTAACCTCTAAAAACTTCCATGAGGTTTCCTGAATGTATTGTGTCAGCTACAAGTTTTCCCTTCCTGAGCCTTCATAAGCATCTCATGATGACAGAATCATGTTAGGCTGTGGGGTGGTTTGAAAGAAAATGGCCCCCAAAAGGACTGGCACTATTAAGAAGTGTGGCCTTGTTGGAGTAGGTGTTGTCTTGTTGGAGGAAATGTGTTCCTGTGGGGGTGGGCTTTGAAGTCTCAAAATATACTGAAGCCACACTAAGTGTCTCAGACCACTTCATGTTACCTTGTAAGTGAAGATGTAGGAATCTCAGCTCCTTCTCCAGCTCTTGTTTGCCTGCATGCCACCTTGTCACATCATGATGATAATGGACTAAACCTCTGAATATGTAAGTCACCCCAATTAAATGATTCTTTCTTTTATGAATTGCCATGGTCTTGGTGTCTCTTCACAGCAATAGAAACCCTGCGACAGACTGCCTTTTATTTTTGAGTTAGCTTGTAGTAATCATGCAATTTTTGAGATATAGAGTAATATTGATACATATGTTCCTGCATGATGATCAGGTGATTGCCATTTCTTGACATCATTTCATGGCTACTTTGTATTTGGAGGTCTTGAGCTCCTCTCCACTGCTTCTCAAATAAACAACGATCAGTGTGAACTGTACTAACCTGTTGTATGGATGAACACTAGAATGCATCCCTCTTAACCTGTATTTAGTACCATTATCCAATCTCTCTGCATCCCCACATCTAGCTCCCATCATCCCACTCTCTTATGCTTCCAGGTACACATTGTTCATTTCCATATGCAAGAAGCAGTGTGTGGTTATTTATCTTTTCCCTTAACATCATTTTCCAGTTCTAGACATTTTGCTGCAAATAATAGGATTTTATATCACAATGATGCTATGCATATACATTAAATTTTCTTTACTCATTTCATCATTATTGGTAATATAATCACTTCTTGATCTTTGTGGACAGCATGGCAATAAACATAAGATTATAGGTGTCTTTGATATTCTGATTTTATTTATTTTAGCTATATGGTGGAATAATATGTTAGTTCTATTTTTATTTAGTTTTTTGATCCTCCATACTATTTTCCAAAGTGACTATGCTAAGCTCCATTCCTACCAATAGTATCAGAGACTTTCCGTTTCTCTGTATCCTCATTAGACACTTTTAATTCTCATGTTTTGTTAGTCTCCACTCTGATTTAGATGAAATGGTTCTCATTGTAGCTTTGTTTTGCATTTCCTAACAGTGAGACAAGCATTTTTCATACATTAGTTGGAAATTTTTATTTCTTCTTTTGAAAGGCATCAGATTCCTTGTTCATTTAAAACTTAAGTTACTGGTAGATAAGTGTCTAGTAATGTAATTTATAGTGAGAGTATAAACCCTAAACATTCTAAGGGTATGGAAATTCACTGAGACATAGAGAGTCAGGGAACGAGCAACTATCTGAATGGCTTCCTTAAACATGCTGTGTGATGTTTCTGTTTGTAAATTCATAATAATAAAATAATTTTTTAATAAAAATTGAATTACTGGGTCTGTGCTGCTAATTTTGTAGTCTGTTTTATATTATAGGTGTGAATTCCTTTCTGTTGAAAAGTTTGCAGACACTTCCTACATTATGCAGCTGTCTAACTCTACTGATTTTTCTGTGTAATACCATTTATCAACTTTATCTCTGTTGTCTGTACTTTTGTGGCTTTAAAAAAAATCATTGCTGTACTGACATCTTCAAGAATCTTTCTCATATTTTCTTCTAGATAGTTTCACAGTTTCAATCTTGTATACTGGTGTTTGGTCCATTTCTGTAAAAGATGAAAAACAGGAGTGAAATTCACTCTTCCATGTCTGATGTCCTGCTTTCCTGATACTGTATTGAAAAGGCAAGAGCTTCTGCCAATATGAGATTTAAGGTACCTTTTCTAGTCCCATGTAGAATGCTATTGGTGTTTTAATTGAGATTGCATTGAAATAGTAATATGGCCATTCAAACAATGTTAATTCTCCTACTTGATTAACATAAAAGGTCTTTTCAATTAATGTCTTGCAATTTTAAATATTTGGTTATATTTGTTCCTAGGCAGTTTATATTTTTGTAGCTATTACAAACAGGATTATTTTTTCTCAGTCAACTTTGTATTTGTTGTATGAATGACAATGCTCTGGTTTTATATGATGATTTTTGTATCCTTCCTTCAATTTTACTCAATTATTTTATGAGTTTCATAGTTTTTTCATGCTTTTGCTTTTTTTCTTTCTTTTTTTCCAAGACAGTGTTTCTCTGTGTAGTTTTGTTGCCTGTCCTGGATCTCACTCTGCAGACTAGGCTGGCCTCAGACTCAGAGAGATCTGCCTGGCTCTGCCTCCCAAGTGCTAGGATTAAAGGAGTGTGCCACTATCACCTGGCTCTTCTGCTCTTTCAATACATAGAGTCATCTGCATAGGGGCAGTAGGGCTTCTCCTTATTTTTATGTTTTTAGTTTCCTTTTCTTGTTCAGTTGCTGTGGCCAAGACATCCAGAACTGTGCTGAATAAGACTGGTGAAGGCAAATATCCTTTTCTTGCTTCAGATTTCATGGTAAATTCTTTTTGCCTTTCTCTGCTCAGGGTGATGGTGGTGAGTTGTCCTTTGTGGCCTTTGCTATATGTTGACGTAGTCTTTCTATATCTTCTTGTTGAGTGTTTCTCTCATGAAGGGATGCTGATTGTATTCAATTGCCCTTTTCTCTATCAGTTATGGAAATCATGTCTTTTTTCCTTTGTCTGTTGATACGATTTATTATATCTTTTGAAAAGTGTATGTTGAGCTGTTATTGAATTTTCAAGGTAAATTCTGCTTAAACGTCACTTGTGTATAATTCTTTTGATGTGCTATTAGATGCAATTTGTAGCATTTTCTGGGGTGTGTTTTTTTTTTTTTTTTGTTTTTTTTTTTGTTTTTTTGGTTTTTCAAGACAAGGTTTCTCTGTGTAGCTTTGCGCCTTTTCCTGGAACTCACTTGGTAGTCCAGGCTGGCCTCGAACTCACAAAGATCCGCCTGGCTCTGCCTCCCGAGTGAGTGCTGGGATTAAAGGCGTGCGCCACCACCGCCCAGCCTGGAGGATGTTTTTAACATCTGTGTTTATCAGGGACAGTGATTATCAGTATTTTATTTTTCTACATTTAAAAAATTATTATTTTTTCTCATATGTCTTTCCTTATGTGCATGGACATGTGAGTTCCCATATTCTTTGGAGCCCAGAACAGAGCATCAAATCTCCTGGAACTGTAGTTATAGGAAGTTGTGAGCTGACTAATATGAGTGTGGGAACCAAATTCAGGCCCTATACAATAGCCAGATGTCCTTTTAACTGCTGAGCCATCTCTCCAGCCCTTTGTTATTGTAGTATTGAATTATATTATGTTATGTTATTTTATACCCAATGACTTTAGTACCAGGGTAAGGCTAACCTCAGAATGAGTTTGAAAACTCCTCCTTTTCATCCATTTATTTATTTATTCCATTTTAAAATCTGTTTTAGTTTTATTATATTTAAACATCATTCTGTATATGTGTGGGCACACTTGTGCCATGGTGCACTCATGTGTAGAGGTCAGTGGAGTACTTGCAGGAGTTGGTTCTCTCTCTTTACCAGGTGGTTCCCAGGGATTAAACTCAGATTAGGCTTGGTGATAAGCACCTCTATCCACTGAGATATCCTGCTGGTCCATTTTTTTTGTTTTGTTTTGTATTTCAAGACAGGGTTTCTCTGTGTAGCTTTGTGCCTTTCCTGGAGCTCACTTGGTAGCCCAGGCTGGCCTCGAACTCACAGAGATCCGCCTGCCTCTGCCTCCCGAGTGCTGGGATTAAAGGCGTGCGCCGCCGCCGCCGCCCCCGCCGCCGCCGCCCCCCCCCCCCCCCCCGGCAAATATGTGTTTTGTTTTTTTTTTTAATTTTAATTTTATGTACATTGGTGTTTTGCTTATGGAACTGGAGTCACAGACAGCTGTGAGCTGCCATGTGGGTGGTGGGACTTGAACCCAGGTCCTCTGGAATAGCAGTCAGTGCCCTTAACCACTGAGCCATCTCTCCAGGCCCCTGGTCCATTTTTTTAACTTTAGTTCTACTTTAAAAATCTGATAAACTTCAGTAGTAACATCAGCTGGTTCTAGACTTTTCTTTGTTAAAAGCCTTTCTATTACTAACTCAATTTAATTATTTCATGGCTATTCAGGATTTATATATTTTTATGAGTCAATTTTGATAGGTTATGTGTTTAGAAGTTTATCATTTTCAAATTTCCAATTGGTTTGCAGACTTACTTACAACAGTTCCTATTGAGCCTTGGTTTTTCTATTATATCAGTTGGAATGCCTATCTTTTTATTTGTGATTTTACTTTTTCTCCTTTGTTATTTTAGTTAAAGTAACATTTATTTTATCTTAAAAATTAACCAACACAGCTATTTGTCATTGATCTTCTGTACTTCAAAAGTTTATCAATTTCACTCATTTGTGCCTGAACTTCATTGTTTCTTTCCATCCGGCAGTTTGGGTTTGATTTGTTTTCATTTGTAATCCTTTGAATTGCATTGTGAGGTTGTTTGAAAAAAATTTTTTGTTATAGGCACCTGTTGCTATGAACATTCTTCTTAGTATGCTCTTGCTGTATATTGTGCTTTTATTTTTCTTTCTTTGAGAAAATATTTTAAATTTAACTTTCATTTAAAAAAACCAATTAACTTTTAAACTGCTACATTAAAATTATAATTCTTTGGGATGTTATGTGATGCTATTTACAAATACACATTGGGAAACCAGACTAAACTATGTCCTGAAGTTTACAGTCCATTTCACAGTCAAAACATTCAAAATCGTCCTTATTTACTGGCCCAAGAATATGTCATTAAGTCATCTACTTGTACAGTCTCCTTGGTTCCTCTTGCTAAGTTCTATTCTTATTGAACTGGTCAGAGAACATGTAGGATATGAATTCTTGAGATCTACATTTTGACCTAACATTATCAATCCTTGAGAGTGTTCCTTGTGTATTTGTTTGTACGTTGCACCTCCCAACAGGCCCAATATGGGTAGGTGTTGCTAACTGATGGGATTTGAAAAGTGGTTATATTATCTGCCTCAATAGATACCAGTCCCTTGATGGATTATTATAGAATGGAACATTAAAGACGATGAACAGTATGAGGTGAGACCCAGCTAGGAGGAACTAGACCCTGAAGGTGGGCTTTTGAAGTGTTTATCTTGCTTGTGTTGCTTTGGTTTCTGGCCATCATGAAATCACATCAGCCTCCACCACAGCTTCTGCTATGATGATGCTCTGTTTTACCTCAGGCCAGAATAATTAAGCCAGCCTACCATGGATGGGAACCTCTGAAACCCCAAGGCAAAAACCCAATCTTTCCTTTTTCTGAAGTGTTTCTCTTTAGGTTAGAGAGATGGCTTTATGGCTAAGAGTGCATACTGGTCTTACAGAGGACTCTGTTTCAGTTGCCAGCACATGAGGTAGTTCACAATCACCGAAAACTAACTTCAAGGGATCCAATGCCCTCCTCTGGGATCCACAAACACATACACTCACATGCATTAGCTCACTTAAACACAGACATATAATTAAAAATAAAACAATAATTTACTTCTCTCAGATATTCTGTCACAGCCACAAACCATGGTTTAAGAAAATATACTCATGAAAAGAATGTTTATTCTGTCATGGTTGAATGAAATACTCTGCAATTGCTCTTTAGGATTCCTTGGTTTATGATCTTTTGTCTAGATAACGTTCCCAATGATGGAAGTGTGGTGTTGGAGTCTCCAACTACCTTTGCATCAAGACCTATTTTTCTATCTCAATATAACAGTGCTTGCCTTATAAAAATGGGTGTTTGAATTCTGGGTGCATATACATTTGTACGTGCTGTATTCCTCTAGTCAATGAATATCTAAGTCATTTCAGAGGAATCTTCTTCATCAATTTTATAGGTTTTGACTTGAAGTCTGCTTCATGTGGTATATGTACTATTTTATTTGCTTGTTTGGATGTTTGTGTGGGATTTGTCCATTCCTTTATTTGCAGTAACACCTTAAAATTTGTATTGAAGCCAGCCTGTGGTGGCACACACCTTTAATCCCAGCACTTGGGAGGCAGATGAGGTCTCTGAGTTAAAGGCCAGCCTGGTCTACAGAGTGAGTTCCAGGACAGCCAGTGCTACACAGAGTAATCCTGTCTCAAAAAAACCAAAAAACTTTTTTATATTGAATTAATTAATTAGCCAGTCATGGTGGCACATGTTTGTAATCCTTGTACTCAAGATGCAGAGGCAGGAGGATCATCATGAGTTTGAGGCTGACATGGACTATATAGTGAGACCCCCTTTCTAAACCCCACCAAACTGTATCAAACCAAACAATCAAATTACTTATTTTTGAGACAGGGTTTTATTTTATAGCCCAGGCTTGGCCAGAGCTCATTATGTAGTCTAGACAAGACTGGAATCTGTAATCATCATGATTTAGCCTCTTGAGAGCTGGAATTATAGATCACCATGTCAGGCTGATTTTTTTGTTTTTTCATTTCACAGTTGTTTATGATGTATTCTGGTTATATTTATCCCATTACTTTCTCTAGCCCCTTCAGCTTCCTGCAGACCTCTTCCTCATTCCCCCTCCAGTGGTGATATTGTGTTCCCCAAAATACTGTGAACCCTAATAAACTTATTTGGGATTAGAGAACAGAACAGCCACTAGATATAGAGGCTAGAAAATGGTGGCACACACGCCTTTAATCGTAGCATTCCTAAAGCAGAAATCCATCCAGATCTCTGTGAGTTCAAGGCCACACTGGAAACAGCCAGGCATGGTGATTCACATCTTTAACCCCAGGAAGTGATGGCAGAAAGCAGAATGGTATATAAAGCATGAAAACCAGGAACTCGAGCCTGGCTAAGCTTTTAGACTTTTGAGCAGCAGTTCAGCTGAGATCCATTTGGATGAGGACTCAGAGGCTTCCAGTCTGAGGAAAATAGATCAGCTGAGGAACTGGCAAGGTGAGGTGGCCATGGCTTCTTCTACTTCTCTGATCTTCCAATGTTGACCCCAGTACCTGGCTCCAGGTTTGTTTTTATTAATAAGACCATTTAAGATTCCTGCTACACCCTCCTATTTTCCTGTCTTTGTGTGTGTGCAGGTCTGTGTAGTTGGTCACGGCTGCTGTATGATTGCAGTGACCATGTCATATCTGGAAGACTGAACTTCCGCAATGTTCCAAGCCTCCAAATACATGTCTTATTTAGGGACATTTTAAAAAATTTGTTTGTTTGTTTATGTTTTCATATTTTTTAAAACTTATGCCACTAGTTAAACTCTTTTAAAGATTTTATTTTTTAATTAGGTGTGTCTGTGTGGGGGTATGTACATTTGAGTGCAGGGCCTATGAAGACTAGAAGAGAAAATAAGATTCCTTGGAACTAGAGTTACAGGTGGTTGTGAGCTAGCTACCCTATGCATTTCTGGGAACCGAACTCTGGTCCTCTGCAAGAACCACCAGCTTGGAACCAAGTGTGGAGGATATTTCACATTTAAACAGCACTCTTGTGGGGTAGCACTACATACGCTGCTCTATCAAGCCTCTGTCCTCTTAGAGGAAAATGAGTAGAGGAAACCGAGTTGACTGAGAAATCCATAAGTGACTAGAATTAGCCTGAGTAGAATACCATGAAGTCAAATGATCCTTAACACAGAAATTCACTTCAGTAATATGAAGATAAAGAAAGCATTCTGAAATACTTCAGTGATTTTTAAAATTGTTAATTTTTATTTGTGTATCAGTACCACCTAACTACAAAACACAATGTATTATATCCCAAATGTCCCTAGCACATTTGGGACCCAGCCGGTGGTGTACCACATTGCGGAACCTGTAGGAGGTGGGACCTAGCTAGGAAGTAGGTCACTAGGAATGGGACCATTAGAGCTGTCTTAGTGACTTTTCTCATTGTTGTGACAGAATACCTGGCAAAAGCAACTTAAGGAGGAAAGATTTCTTACACTCATGGCTTTCCTACATTGTGATGGGGAATGAGTGCTGGATTTCATGGCAGCAGAAGTCTGTGGCAGAACGGCTTTACATCTTGATTATTAGAGTTATATAATGTTCAAAACTCACTCTTGGGGTTTGCACCACCAGCTAGGAACTATGTCTCAAAGGTTGATAGCCTCCCAAAGTAGCTGGGGACCAACTGCTCAAAGCTCTGAAGGCTAGTCCAGACTTTAATATATTATCTCTGGCTACTTCCCATCATACTCTGCTTCCTGTCTGACGGGATGTGAACAAATAGCTCCAGATGCTGCTGCTCAGTGGTGCTCCACTAAGAATGACTGAAATATCTTGAAACCACAAATTGGAATAAATCTTTTGTGTTGGTTTGAATAAAAATGGCCTCCATAGACTCATGTTTAAATGCTTAGTCACGAGAAAGTGGCACTACTTGAGATGGGTTAGGAGGTATGGCATTATTGGAGTAAGTGTGTCAGTTGGGGCAGGCTACCAGGTTTTAAAAGCCCAAGCCAGGCCCAGTGGCCCTATCTTCCTACTGCCTGTGAATGGAAGATGTAGAATCCTCAGCCACTTCTTCAGGAACATGTTTGCCTGCATGCCATCATGCTCCTGTCATGATAACAGTGATAACCTCTGAAACTGTAAAGCAGCCTCAGTTAGATGCTTTTCCCACTATGGTGTCTCTTTACAGAAGTAGAACACAAACTAAGACATCTACCTTCATACAGTTGCTTCTTTTGGGTATTTTGTCACAGGGACAAGAAAACCCTCATAATAGAATAAAGAACCCAGTTACATAATTTGTATTTGGATAGTTGATTAAATATTTTGGGGCAGGAGCAGGTATGAAAGTCACAGTTGATATTTAATTCTTCAGCTCACAATTGGGGGACTGCCTAGGCTTTTGCTGATCAGAGGCTGTGTCTGCTGGGTTTGGCTTTTATCTGTTGATGAGGGCAAAGTCAGTTCCAAGTGCTTTTTATTCTTCTGGTCCAACAGGGAAGCTGAAGTAGGTTCTCATGTTGATGCAGATGTGGAAGAAGAATAATTAGAAGCATAGAATGATTCTTATAGCTTGGGTTTAGAACAAGGTGCTACCAGTTTAGTCCATTCCATTCTCTTGATGGAATAAAATTTATTTGACCAAGTCCAAGTTTAACAGACTAGGTGTAACACACAGCCTATAGTGGAAGGGCTATGGAAATAAGATGCAATCTGTCAGCTTAAGTGTGATGCAAAGGCACTTTCTGTATTCTACATGCTTAAAAACACTCTGAGAAGACTAAATGATACTAGGAACAGCATAATAATTCTCTTTTCAGCATGTCATACTTGTCCTCTCAGTTGGTTAAAGATCTTTATGTGTTTAGGTTTAGAGTCATCACTCTCAGAATATAAGGAACTCTAGACTTTATCATTTTCTTTCCTTTGAATACAGTTTACTCATTCACTAAATTTTAACCAATCAGCATTGGAGACTTGTTTTTATTTCTTCTGTCGCTGTGATAAAATTCCTTGACAAAAAATGGCCAAAGGAAAAAAGAGCTTATTTGGTTCATATTTCAAATGTATAGTTCCTTAAGGTGGTGACATCACAGTAAGAGGAGCTTAAGGCAATTGGTCACACTGAACCTGCAATCAAGAAATAGGGAGAAATGCATTTAAGTGCTTGACTTATTTTCCGTATTTTTTAAAAAGTTTTTATTTATTTATTATACAGTGTTCTGCCTGAATATATGTCTGCACACCAAAAGAGGGCACCAGATCTCATTACAGATGGTTGTGAGCTACCACATGGTTGCTGGAAATTGAACTCAGGACCTCTGAAAGAGCAGCCAGTGGTCTTAACCTCTGATCCATCTCTCCAGGCCCATACTTTCTCTGCTTTATACAGTTCAGGATACTGCCCAAGGAATCATCTTGCTGACTTAGGAACAGTATTCTTACATCAATTAATGTAAGATAAGCCTTCTCTGTCATGTCCAGAGATGTCAAGGTGATTCACACAGACCATCACAGAACATCACAAAGAACTGTTTATTTTCTCAAACAATGTTATTAATTGGATATTACAAATTGAACAAGGCATATCAAGATGATTATGTTTTAGTGGGAAAGTCCACTGAAATACAGACTTAGAGGAAATAATGTCACAATATATCTCCCCCATCAGTATACATTCAGTGTTTTATAGTGGTAACTCTGGAAAAGTTGTAGAAGTCTTCCCAGCATCCCCTTCTTAGCAGTCTGCATCACCATAGGGAGAGAAGGAAAAAGATTTATTCAGTTGTAATTCTGTGAGGTGAGGCTCCAAAGGCTGGCCCAGAATCTGCCTTTGTGGTGAAATCTGAGGCTCAGTTACCCCCTGTCCGGATATGTGGAGTTTGCATTGATTATAGGGAAGTTGAGCTGGTGCCTAACTAGATCCTTCACTCTACTGACTAGTATTCTTAGTACTGGAAGGTATTCTACAGTTATTCTTCTCTACAGAGGAGAAAGATAAACACGAACCTAGCTACAAACCCTTTGGTCTATGAAGGGGACAGTTTTACATGATACACTGATACACAAAAGTTATGAGACTAACCAACTACTACTATCTGCTTGGATTAAGACTCACTCTATGAGATAGAGCTCATGCCTGATACTGCTCAGGGAGCCACGACCTGATACTAGATAGGCCATGGACCTAGGTGAAAACCAAATACTACTGTTTTCTTAAAGGAACATAGCAATAAAATGACTCCTAACAACATACACCTACAGATCAGTGTCTTGCTCAGACATCCTTAGAGAAAGTTCCTTCTGTGGTAGATGAGAACAAATACAGAGATCCATAATTGGACAACATACAGAGAGTGAGAGACCTCGGAACATTCAGTCCTAAGTGGGATGTCTTCATCAAACTCCTCCCCTCAAGGTTTGTGAACCTATGTGAAAGAAGAGGCAGAAAAAGTGTAAGATTCAGTGGGCATGGAAGACATCAAGGACACAGTGGCTTCCAGACACAACAGGACTGACTTACATTTGAACTCACAGAGACTGTAGTAGCATGTGCCTCCTCCATGAAGTTCTACCTCCCTAAAGGTTCAGTCTTCAGAAACAGAGCCACCAGCTGGGGATCAAGTGTTCAAACACATGCATCTATGGTGGGACATTTCACATTTAAACCACTACACCCATTTTCCCTCCATGAGTATAGGAAGCTCCTCGCTGGCAAACATTGTTTTAGATTTTGCATTTTCAGAACACTCTATACCAGGGACTTAAAAGGCTTGTGATATTTACAGTGAGCCTTGAAGGATAACAAGCTCATAGATGCAGTGGGGACAGCGGGTTCAGGGTGTGAACAGGCAGGAGGGAGTTGGTGTGCCTGCGAGGCAGCAAGGAAGCTAGTGAAGGTTCTCCTGCAAATATCAAGTTCCACGCTTCCTTTATCATGTAGAATGAAGCCGAAGAAAGGTGACTATGACACAAATGGGAGAAATTAAGAGGGAACTAAAAAGCCATCTATCAGTGTGGCATTCCAGGATCGTGACCTGGCTCATCCTTCTCTGTGTGACACACCAGCCTCATCACCCTAACTATTACCATACAGAATTAATCACATGTAATCCATCTGTGAGGTCCAGAGTTTAAGGAGAGTTATATCTTACAGGACATGCTTACACTAAGAAACCTGTGCCTCAGGAGCCCTTGAAAGCAAATCAGTGTCCCCCATCTGGAGTTTTAGAACAGCTCACCGCTGAGGAGTCACTCTGCTGTCAGAGTGGTCTCAGGAGGCTACAGTCAGACTTCTCACTCTTAGCTCTGCAACTGTTTCTATTTCACAGGAGATTACTCAGAAGCAGGAGTGATTAACTATCATGGTAGGAGGCAGGGATCAACTCCTGCTTTTCTTGAGCAGTCTGGAGGCTGGTAGAATGGAGAAGCCATACAAAGGGAACAGGGCATTATTATTATCATGAGTGGGGGTTTAGAGGGACACAAGTGGGAATGCACATCCTTATGATGAAAAGATAATTAGTGAAACATCTGTAGCCTGGGCCGTTCATCTGGTGATGATTACACAGAGTCTGTGTGGAAGGCAACACAGTGTATTATACAGGATCCTTGAGGACCACTAAACAGACTAGAGCACTTCTCTGGGAGACAGAGGAGGAAGGAAGGCAGCTTACTGTGCAAGACAAGTACTGAAAGGAGCCTAAGCAAATGGAATAACAGAAGCACTGCTGTTCTTCTGTTGAATGGATGTCTTAGAAATGCAAATATCTGGGAGTACATATTTGACTCAATTTTAGTTTGAATCCATTTGGAGCTCTCTCCTAGACACCTGTTCCTTCCTGTTTCACCCAGTGTCCTCTCTACTGGAGAAAAGAAAGAAAAGAGGAAGGTCCACAAAATCATGAGTATGTTGATTGGAAATAGTTCCAAAAATCAGAATAAATAAAGGCAGAACTGAGTGAAGTCATGTCTAAGTGGAGAACTGAAGACAAGTGATTCACAAACAGCATGAGCAACAGAATAAAAAGGTGGAGTTCATAAGTAGAACACCCAATGCTTGCTCCAGTGTAAATGTTTTCCTGGCAAAATGGCTTTGGGAGATGATTCAAAGCTAACCTAGATATTTCTAAAATGTAGTAAATGGCCGTGGTGAATTGGCCTCAAGTATCAAACTTCTTAATCATAGGATGTCTCGCTTAGCCTTAAATATTTCGGAGAAACTGGATGTTCCTCACACATTCCACAAGTGTATTTTGGGTGTCATTTCTTTCTCTTTGATCCCACTGCCATTTCTCTCTGTAGCTTCAGCTGTCAACTTGACACAGATCCAGTGCTTCCTGGGAAGAAGGAACCCTAAGTGAAGAATTGCCCCCACCACATTGGTCTGTGGTCATGTCTGTGAGGCATTTTCTTAATTGCTGTTTGACACAGGATGATGTACCCCACTGTGGGCAGTGTCATACCTAGGCAGGTGAACCTGGGCTGTGTACAAGAGCTAGCTTTGTCAACCATATCGAGTAGGTCTGGAAGCGGCTTTCCTCTACTGGTTTCTGTTTCAAGCTTCTGCCTTTTAGTTCCTGCTTTGCTCCCCTTGATGATGGACTGAAACCTGTCAGGAAAAATAAACCCTTTCCTCCACCAAGTCAGTTTTGATCAGAGTTTTATTGCAGCAACAAAACCAAACAAGAACACCTGCTGTAGACCTCTCTGTAGATGACTCCTGGCTGTTTTACAGATCTCTCCATCCTGTTTGGATTCCAAGAGGGCGGGCATGTGTTGAATAATGTTTTTGTGAATGCAAGGACAAGATAAGTATACAACCTTAAAGCATTAAATGCTATCTTTTTCCACAGGTTCTTCTCTTTTCGTTTCCACGGGAGCATCTCCTGTTGGCCACTTGACTCTTTAGCAAGGCCTGCAGCACCCTGCCACCCAGCTTTCCACTCTCATACCTTTTTTCTTTAACCCACACAGAAGGAACAACACTCAATACTATAATAGTCCCTTGAACAATGTTCTTTGCAAGTAATAAAATAAACCCATTTTCTGTATTAAATAGAATATGTAACATCTCATTATGAATCTACTACAGTTGGAATAATAAAACCATTAGTTTCAAACTTCAGGTAGGTTTTGCCTGCCTTGGGTTGTCTAGAAAAACTTGCCAATGTTGTCAAATGTCCTATAACATATTTCAGCCTGTATTATAGTGTGTAAAACACTTTCTTTCTGAAAATTTCTGTCCCAACAGTCTGAGTACCATTGCCTGAGTTGAGAAGAAAGGGTTGTATTTTTAAATCAGTGTATTCCAACTACAGTTTAATACCTATGCTTTCCAGGAGGACAGTTGTATGATGATGGTTAGGAGGGTCCAAAAACTAACACACATGAAATTTCTACCTCTATCTAACACCACTTCAACAAATGTTACTACTGTGCCACTCAAAGGCTTCTGCTTGCCTTTGAAGTTTCAAGGCCAACTCTGCCATCATCCTAGTTTCCTGTCCTATTGCTGAATAAAATGCTCTGACCACAGCAATTTAGAGGAGAAAGGGTTGATATCTGGATTATAGTTCCATCATGGAAGGAAAAGATGTCTAGGAGGCAGGAACCTGAAGCAGTAGTCACATTCTATCTACTGTTGAGAGCAGAGAACAATGGATTAATGTATACAGGCTAGTGCTCGTGTGCTGTCTTTACTCTTACACAGTTTAGATCCCTTGGTTACAGAATGATGCTATCCATGGTGGATAGGCCTTCTCACTTCAATTAATGCAATCAAAAGAATTCTCTGCAGACATTCCCACAGGGCAGCCTAATCAAGATAATTCATCACCGAGAGTCACTTGCCAGGTAATTCTAGATTGTGTCATGTTGACAATTAAACTAATGACTGCATGTGTTGCAATGACAAGTTTCCTTGTCAAAGGATGAAAACTACACTCATCTGTGCGTGTAAGGACAAACGTTTCTGGGTTGTTTTTAGGGATTATGTTGGTTTAGTAAATGGTTGTAATAGATTCTTCTCTAATCATCACGACTGCACTGCGTAGTTAGCTAGGTTTTCAGTACCAGGCATACTTTCGCTCTTGCTGAGTGGGTTTCAATTCCACTGCAGAAAACCACAACTAATAAAAATGCAGAGCTGTGAATCCTGGTCACAATGAATACTACAAAATGCTCCTGCCCCTAAGGATGAGAGAATATTGCTGAAAGGGCATGAAAAGATTGTAAGAGACAGAGAACCAGGGAGTTTGCTGTGAGACTGTGTTTCTTAGGAACATCAGAAGCTATACCCATAAACACTGACCAACATGACTGCCCAAATACAAGCTGAACAAGCATGACACCAAATGAACTTGCCAAAGTGGACATGGAAAACTCACACAAAAACTATAGGCAACTGAGGAAAGCTGGGAGCAGAAGAGGTGGTCTTTCCAAGGGAGAACACACTAATAATTGTTGGCCAGTGCCGGCCCAGAAGACATGCATTCAAATAACATTTTGTGGGGACTGAACAGGTTATTTTAGGAATTATATATGGATATACATGTACATATATGCATCCAATAACAATGAAAAAAGAGGCCATGAATTTGAAGACTAGTGGGGAGGGCTATATGGGAGGGTGTGAATGGAGGAAAGGGAAGGGAGAAATGTTGTAATTACATTATAATCTCAAGATGAAGATTAAAAGAAATAACTACTATAGGTACTTACTCCCTGTGTGACTATTAACAGTTCACAGAATGTTATCTGTTGCTATGGTAACTGTGTGACTATGTGTCACATGTCTCTGAAGCTCTTTTACTAAAGAATTTTCCTATAGCTACACATTATGAAAACATTGCTAGGTAACACTTATTTTGCCACATTCAATTGGAAATTCCTGCTCCTGTTACACACACCAAGGTTCTTACACATGCAGGAATCATTTAGTAAGTAAACTTGTAAATGCTGTGAAAAGCCCCAGTTGATAAACATAACCTTGCTTCCCAGAGAAGTTCAAATGTTCTAATGGCATCTGTCAATAAAATGCTGTATGAAATATTGTGACTTTGAGTCCATTTTTAGATCAGGTTCATTTTTCTACTACAAAAATGTTTATTTGAAACATACCATGTACTAACTTATTATAACATAAAATTGCTTAATATCTATTTAAATAACATTTATTACAATCTGAATCAGATCACAAAGAAGAAACTCTTTGTTCAGTAAGAAGATGAAAAGTTATGTGGGAAAATTATTTTCTGTTTTTTCTTTTATTGAAAATAGGCTCTTTTCTCATCCAATATATCCTGATAACAGTTTACCCCCCCTCTAGTCTTCTCAGTTCCTCCTCACCTCCCCTTTCATCTGAATCCACTCCCGTTCTTTCTCTTATTAGAAAAGAACAGGCTTCTAAGGGTTAACAACAAAATAAAATATGGTAAAACAAAACCCATCACATTGAAGTTGGACAAGGCAAACCAATAGAAGGAAAAAATCCTGAGGAAATGCATATGAATCAGTGACCCACTCAATCATGCTTTCAGGAGTCCCATAAAAACACTAAACTGAAAGCCATAGTATATATACAGAGAATCTGGTGCAGACCATTATATGCCCTGTGCTTACTTCTTCAGTCTTTGTGAGTTCATATGAGCTTTGCTTAGGGGAGTTAGACCTTGTTCTATTGGTATTCTCCTGCCTCCTCTTCTACAAGAGTATTTGAGCTCTACAAGGAGAAATTTGATGGAGACATCCCATTTAGTGCTGAGGGTTCCAAGGCCCCCCCTCTCCCTCTCTCTATGTGTAATGTCTGGCTGTGTGTCTCTATATTTGTTCTCATCTACTGCAGGAGGAGTTATCTCTGATGATGGCTGATTAAGGCACTGATCTATGAGTATAGCAGAATATCATTAGGAGGCATTTTATCACTACTTTTTTTCAGACTAGCAGTATTTGGTTTTACCATAGTCTTAGAGCTATATAATCTCTGGCTCATGGTCACCCAAGCAGTGTCGAGCATGGGTTCCATGTCAGGGAGTGGGCCTTAAATCAAATCAAACATTGGTTACCCCCACAAGCTTTGTGCCACCTTTAACCTAACATATTTTGCAGCAAGACAGATTGTAGGTCAAGAATTTCATGGCTGGGTTGGTGTTTACATTTCTCTTTTGGTATCTTGAAGAGTAACTTTCCAATACCAAAAACTAAAGACACTAAAATGTAGAGGTAAAAGTTTCTGGAGAGAAACATACTGTCTTGATAAAAACAGCCTGGGTTGTTTGGGGATTTTCTATGGGACCCCCTTGGTCAACAACTCAATTGGATGTAACCCAGTGCCAGTACTTTTGTCTCTCCCTGAATTCCCTCTAACAAGCCATTCTCTAATCTTCCAATCCAACACTCCACCCCAAGTCCACCCATGAAATTGATTCTATTTCCCCCTTTCAGGGAGATCCACATGTTCATCCTAGTCCCTTTCTATATACATAACCTCTCTGGTCTTGTAGCTTGGTTATCATTTACTTAGTGACCAATATCCACATATAAGGAAATAGATACCATATTTCTATTTTTGGGGCTGTGTTACCTTACTCAGGATGATTTCTTATAGTTCCAACCACTTGCCTGCATATTTAATTGATGTTAGTTTTTTGACATCTATTCACTCCAGTGTGTAAATATACCACATTATATTTTATCTATTCTTCTGTTGAGGAATACATAGTTTTTTTTTTTGTTTGTTTGTTTTTTTTGCCAATTTCTGGCTATTATGAATAAAGCAGCACTAAACATGGTTGAGCAAGTGCCCTTGTGGTAGGATGAAATGTTTTTTGGATATATGCCCAAGAGTGGCATAGCTGCATCATGAGGTAGATCGATTCCCAACTTTCTGATGAACCATCATGGAGACAGATTTCTAAGTGGTCTTATTAAATAAAAAACATGGAGCCAGACATAGGGGTCAAAATCTGACAGAGATCAGAGGAATCAGAACAGCCACCAGCTAACCTTACTTCACCATGCTGCAGCTTCCAAAGACGAGCTACTTCCTGTCTTACCCATGCCTTTATTACCTTGCTGTTCTGCCCTCTCATTGGCTATCTTAGCCCAGCTACTTCACTTCCTTGTCACTGTCTGTTTGTATAGACCTCCAGGTTTCTATAGTTGGCACTGGGATTAAAGGCATGTGTCACCACGCTTGGCTCTGTTCCTGAGTGTGACCTTGAACTCACAGAGATACAGACTGATTAAGAGCATGTGCTAACAATGCATGACTTCTGTTTTTACTAAAAGTGGCTGGCCTTTATCCTCTGATCCTCAGATGAATTTTATTGTGGGACACAGATAAATTATCACCACACCATCATATTGATTTCCATAGTGGCTGTGCAAATTTTTACTCCTACCAACAATGGATGAGTGTTCCCCTTATTCCACATCCTTGCCAGCATGACCTGTTATTTGTGTTATTGATCTTAGCCATTCTAACAGGTATAAGATGGATTTCCAGTGTAGTTTTGATTTGCATTTCCCTGATGCCTAAGGATGTTGGAGATTTTTTTAAGTGTTTTTCAGCTATTTGAGTTTCCTCTCTTGCATCTATATACCCTGCTTTTAATTCGATTATTTGGTTTTCTTTTATCCATTTTCTTGATTTATTTGTACATTTTAGATATTAGTCCTCTCTCAGATGTAGAGCTGATGAAAAATCTTCTCTCATTCTATAGTTTACTTCTTTGTCCAAATGATGGTGTTCTTTTCCTTGTAGAAGCTTTTCAGTTTCAAGAAGTTCCATTTATTAAATGTTCATCTTAGTGCTTGAACTATTTGTGTTCTGTTCAGGAAGTCTTCTCCTGTGTCAGTGAGTTCAGGGACATTCCTCACTTTCTTTTCTATCAGGTTCAATGTATCAGGTTTTATGTTTGAGGTCCTTGATTCATTTGGAGATGATTTTTTTTCAGGGTGATGAGTGTGGATCTATTTGTATTCTTCTATGTGCAGACTTCCAGTTTGACCAGCACCATTTTTTGAAGATGCTGTCTTTTTTCCAGTGTGTCCTTCTTGCTTCTTTATCAAAAACAAGGTGTTCATTGTAGTGTGGATTTATGTCTGGGTCTTTGTTTCAATTCAACTGATCAAAGTGTTTTTTTTCTTTTTTCTTTCTTTCTTTATTTTGCTAATACCATGCTGTATTATTACTATAGCTTTGTAGTACAACTTGAAATTGGGAATGGTGAAACTTCCAGCAGTTCTTTTATTGTTCAGAATTGTTTTAGTTGTGTTTTTTTCCTTGTGGTTCCAAAGCAAGCTCATAATTATCCTTTCAAGATCTGTGGAGAATTGTGTTGGAATTTTGATGGGAATTTCAATGAATCTAATGATTTCTTTGGATAGGATGGCCAATTTTTTTTTTACTGTGTTAATCCTAAAGATCTACAAGCATGGGAGATCTTTTCTCTATTTTGATATCTTCAATTTTTTTCTTCAAAGACTTGAAGTTTTTACCATATAAGAGTTACACAAACACAATAGAAACAGAAGGAACATTACCAAACTCCTTCTATGAGACTACAATTACCCTGATTCCTAAACCAAACAAGGATACAACAAAGAAGAAAACTATAGATCGATCTCCCTCATGAACATTGATGCAAAAATATTCAATAAAATACTGGCAAACAGACTCCAAGAACACATCAAAACAATTATCCACCATGATCAAGTAGGCTTCATCCCAGGGATGCAAGGGTCGTTAAACATATAAAAGTCCGTCAATGTAATACACCATATAAACAAAGTCAAAGAACAAAACCACATGATCATCTCACTCGATGTATAATAGGCATTTGATAAAATCCAACACCCCTTCATGATAAAAGTCTTGGAATGATCAGGAATACAAGGAACATACCTAAACATAATAAAGGCAACTTACAGCAAGCCAACAGCCAACATCAAATAAAATGGAGAGAAACTCAAAGTGATTCCACTAAAATCAGGAACAAGGCAAGGCTGTCCGCTCTCCCCATACTTATTCAATATAGTACTTGAAGTTCTAGCCAGAGCAATAAGACAACATAAGGAGATTAAGGGGATACAAATTGGAAAGGAAGAAGTCAAGCTTTCCCTATTTGCAGACGACATGATAGTATACTTGAGCGACCCTAAAGATTCCACCAAGGAACTGATAAATCTATATTATAAACACCTTCAGCGACATATCAGGATACAAGATCAACTCAAAAAAATCAGTAGCCCTCCTATATACAATTGACAAACAGGCTGAGAAGGAAATCAGAGATACATCACCCTTTACAATAGCCACAAATGGCATAAAATACTTGGGGTAACACTAACCAAGCAAGAGAAGGACCTATATGACAAGATCTTTAAGTTCCTGAAAAAAGGAATTGAAGATGTCAGAAAATGGAAAGATCTCCAATGCTCATGGATAAGGCAGGACTAACATAGTAAAAATGGCAATTTTACCAAAAGCAATCTACAGATTCAATGCCCATCAAAATCTCAACACAATTCTTCACAGACCTGGAAAGAATAAAACTCAACTTCATATGGAAAAACAAAAAACCCAGGATAGCCAAAAGAATCCTATACAATAAAACAACCTCTGGAGGCATCACAATCCCTGACTTCAAGCTCTACTATAGAGCTACAGTAATAAAAACAGCTTGGTATTGGCATAAAAACTGACATGTGGATCAATGGAATCGAATTGAAGACCCTGACATTAATCCGCATACCTATGAAAATATAATTTTTGACAAAGAAGCCAAAAGTGTACAATGGAAAAAAGAAAGCATCTTCAACAAATGGTGCTGGCATAACTGGATATCAATGTGTAGAAGGCTGCAAATAGATCCATAACTGTCACCATGCACAAAACTTAAGTCCAAGTGGATCAAGGACCTCAACATAAATCCAGCTACTCTGAACCTGCTAGAAGAGAAAGTAGGAAGTAGTCTTGAACACATTGGCATAGGAGATCACTTCCTAAATATAACACCAGTAGCTCAGACACTGAGAGAAACAATCAGTCAATGGGACCTCTTGAAACTGAGAAGCTTTTGTAGAGCAAAGGATATAGTCAACAAGGCAAAGCGACAACCTACAGAATGAGAAAAGGTCTTTACCAACCCCACATCTGACAGTGGACTGATATCCAGAATATATAAGGAACTCAAGAAATTAGACATCAAAATGCCCAACAGTCCAATTAAGAAATGAGCTATAGAACTAAACAGAATTCTCAACAGAGGAAACTCAAATGGCTGAAAGACATTTAAGGAATTGCTCAACATCCCTAATCATCAGGGAAATGCAAATCAAAATGACTCTGAGATACCACCTTACACCTGTCATAATGGTTAAGATCAAAAACACTGAAGACACCTTATGCTGGAGAGGATGTGGAGCTAGGGGAACTCTCCTCCACTGCTGGTGGGAATGTAAGCTTGTACAACCACTTTGGAAATCAATATGGTGCTTTCTTAGAAAACTGGGAATCAAACTCCCCCAAGACCCAGCTATACCACTCTTGGGCATATACCCAAGGAATGCTCAATCATACCACAAGGGCACTTGCTTAGCTATATGTTCATATGAGCATTGTTTGTAATAGCCAAAACCTGGAAACAACCTAGATGCCCTTCAACTGAAGAATGGATAAATAAAGTGTGGTACATATACACAATGTAATACTACTCAGCAGAGAAAAACAATGACATCATGAGATTTACAGGCAAATGGATGGATCTAGAAAAAATCATCCTGAGTGAGGTAACCCAGACTCAGAAAGACAAATATGCTATGTACTCACTCATAGGAGTATACTAGATGTGGAACAAGGATGATTGGACTGCTACTCACATCACCAGGGTGGCTACCTAGAAAACAGCACCTCAAGAAAGACACGGGGATCGCCCAATGACAGAGAAATGGATGAGATCTACATGAACAGCCTGGACATGAGTGGGGGTAATGAAGGGCAAGGGTCGAGGGAAAGAGAGCTTGGGGGAGCAGAGGGTCCCAGCTGGATCAAGAACAGAGAGGGAGAAGGAGGAATAGGAGACCATGGTAAATGAAGACCACATGAGAATAGGAAGAAGCAAAGTGCTAGAGAGGCCCACAGAAATCCACAAAGATACCCCCGCAATAGACTGCTGGCAATGGTCGAGAGACAGCCCAAACTGACCTACTCTGGTGATAGGATGGCCAAACACCCTAATTGTGCTAGAAACCCCATCCAATGATTGAGGGAACTGGATGCAACGATCCATAGCCAGGCCCCGGGTAGAGCTCTTGGAGTCCAATTGGTGAGAAAGAGGAGGGTTTATATGAGCAAGAATTGTTGAGACCAAGGTAGGATAAAGCACAGGACAAATAGCCAAACGAATGGAAACACATGAACTATGAACAAATGGCTCAGGGGCCCCCAGATGGATTAGGCCCTCTGAAAAGGTGAGATAGTTGATTGGCTTGATCTGTTTGGGACGCATTCAGGCAATGGGTCCGGGTCTTGTGCTCAGTGCATGAGTTGGCTGTTTGAAACCTGGGGCTTATGCAGGGATGCTTGGTTCAGCCTGGGAGGAGGGAACTGGACCTGCCTGGACTGAGTCTACCAGGTTGATCTCAATCCTCAGGGGAGGCTTTGCCCTGGATGAGATGGGAATGGGGGGTGACCTGGGGGGAAGGGGAGGGAGGTTGGAGGGGAAGAACAAGGGAATCTGTGGCTGATATATAGAACTGAATTATATTGTAAAATAAAATAAAAAAAGAAAAGAACATAAGCTCAGGAATGTTTGTTCATCTTAAAAAAAACACTACAAATGATATACAATATAGGAAGTAAGCTTCAATTAAGTGCTTTCCTTTAGAAGAATTGCCATGGTCATGGTATCTATTGACAGCAAAAGGACATTGACTAAACAGAGAGAAAGACCTATGGGACCTGCTAGAGATGTGTACCAGTAGAGTCAGGGAATGCTGACATAGCTGTTGTGTTGCTGAATTGAGGATAAGACTCTGGGATTCGATCTAGATGGTGTGAATGATTGTGCAGGCATGGGGGGCACCCCCGAGGGCATCCCGCACATGCAGGGAAACATGCTGGGCAGATGCAGTGTCGGGCATGCCATGAGGGCATGGTGGCAGCAGGTAGCCAGAAATTCACAACCCAGACACTGCGTCGGCATATAGAGTTTATTATAATAGAGACATGAAGAGAAAGATAGGAAAGACACACACACACACAGAGAGAGAGAGAGAGAGAGAGAGAGAGAGAGAGAGAGAGAGAGAGAGAGAGAGAGAGAGAGAGAGCACGTCATGGGAGGAAAAGTGGAGGAGAGGGAGAGATAGGGAAGGTAGGAGTTTTTCCTTAGAATGAGACTTTTATATCAGGATGCAGGGCAGTGCCAAGGGGGGTGGAATTCCAAGGGGTGGGTCAGAATATTAACACTGGAGGAACAGAAGGAGAGGTGAAGATCTATCTTAAGTCAGTCTACTTGCTTCCCTAGAAGGAACCTCTCTTTTAAATTATTATTATTTTTTTTATTTTATTAATTGTGTGTGTGTGTGTGTGTGTGTGTGTGTGTGTGTGTGTGTGTGTGTGTGTGTGTGTGTGTATGCGTGCATGGATGCATATGTATGAAGTGTCCTTCAGGCCAGAAGGCGTCTGATCTCTTGGAGCTCGAGTTGCAGAATTTGTTGAGCCACCTGATATTGATACTGAAAAAATAGCAAGTTCTCTTAACTGCTGAATCATCTCTTCACTCAGCACTGATTTTCTTACAGGAAACAGATGGATACAGAATGGATACATCTAAGACAGAGTGACTTAGTTTTATCTGCTTATATTTACACAAATAATGAAGCTGGCAATAGGAATACCAGTTCCATTTTCTCACCATGCTGCAGGCACCAATCAGAGTGCACAGTAATCTACTTTTGTTTAGGAATTATTTTTTATTTTTAATTACATGTATGTGTGTGCCATATGTGAAGGTGAATGCAGCTGTTTATGGAGGCCAGAAAAGGACATTGAATTTAACTTCTTAATGATTTTGTAGATAGAATGAGTTTATGGTAACCTCTGGTTCATTGTAGAAGTCCTTCTTACCCTACTGTAGTAGCTTTTCTCATGTGTTCTGAACCCGTTGCTATAAGTGACAATCAGCAATAACCTAGTGAATAGTTAACATTTATTGAATAACTAACCAGTTGTTCCAAGGTGAATGGAGAGTCAGTGTCATTGAGACATCTTTTCATCTAAAAGGTAGAGATGCCTCCTAGTGTCTGATTTATTGAGCAGTTAATTTAAGCTAAATCTTGCACTCATGATTTTAAATGCCAGTTTATATGGATATATTACTTAGCACATATTAACATTTTTCCTAAGTGCAGAAAATGGAATTATTTTTCTCATTACTACAGACATTGCATTTGTCAAGTTACCAGAAAAAAATAATTAGACTGTGTCACATAGCTTCCATATACTGGCTCTTTGTTTATATGTTTTCTTTAAGAAAAATTTATTCTTTCTTGCAACTTTACATCTTACTGAGAAAGGAGTATCTTCTTTGTAAAGTCACTGAATTAGTAATAAATATTAGTGTGGTAGTTTGAATGTAACTGTTCCCCATAAGCTTTATTGGGATTGGCACTATTAAGAGGTATGGCCCTGTTGAAGTAAGAAAGTATGTCACTGTGGAGGTGGTCTTTGAGTTGTCTTATGCTCAAGCTATATCTAGCTCAGAACACTTTCTGTTGCCTACATATCATGATATAAAACTCTCAGCTCCTTCTCCAGCACCATGTCTGCCTGCACACGACCATGTCCCACCAGGATGATAATAGACTGAACCTCTGATCTGTAAGCCACCCAATAATACTTTTTTCTTTATGAGAGTTGCTGTGGTCATATTGTCTCTTCACAGCAATAGAAACCCTGACTAAGACAATTAGCTAAACAAATATTTTTCAACTGTATGTTTTATAGTGAGAAAATCTAAACAAAACATAAGATGCTTAATTAATTATAATTTATTATATGAAGCAGTTTTAAATATAAGTATGGGACAAAAATTGCTTTTATTCTTTTTGGAATTCAAGTTTAATGGAGCATCTTATTTTATTTGTTAAATCTGTCAGCCTTAATTTATTTCTTATCATATTTAATAATGCACCATTCCCAAGAGGCTCATTTTACAAATGGTGGCACTGGAGCCTTGAAGAATGACCAAGCTCACATGGCCACTAAGTAGTGCACCAGGCCTAAGCCTCACAGTGATTAGCTCCAGAGACCATGCCTTTAACCACACTGCTATGCTCCAAACTTCTCTGAGGTGGGTATGAATAACTGCTTTATATACAAGATATCAGAGTTAGCAAATCAACAGAACATGACATGTTATATAGCCAATGAGAGAAGTATGGCCCTGATTTGAACCTATGGTGCCTATCTCCAAAAGTCAGTACTTTTAAAGACAAAATCATATGACAAGAATTTTTCAAGGTCAGGAACTGAAACATTTTTTGGTTGCTAAGATTTTTTTCCAGAGCAATACAAGACTCAGCATAATGAAAACTAAGTGCCTGGGGAAGGCCTAATGCCATTTCATGTCAACAGATTATTTATAGCATCACTAAGATTCCTTTTAGAGTAAGGATTTATTTTGCTGTTTCTAATAGCATTAAGTGTTGGCATTAGAATATTTCCGTGACTAGGAGATCTGAACTGCAGAGAGGCTGATTCACCTCTGAGCATTTTACCTAATGTATGTGTCAGCTAAGAGGATTTACTGAATAGCCCCAACCTGAGGACTTTCAGCATGATTGCAATGCATGGTGCTCCTAAATGTTGCCCTTGTTGACTTGATTCAGTTCTCAGAATTAGCATGACACACTTCAATCCTAAAGAAACATATGCAAGTCAGTCTTTTAAGCTTACTTCTTCTCATTGTAGCTGGCCTGATTCTATTCTGACACAGTGACTTTGGGTAAATCTCAGGCACAATGTAGTAAGAGGCTGGTCACCAACGAGAACTTTTTAGAGTAAGCAAATCAAATGATTTAACGTTTAAAAATGTGTTCATTTGAGTCAAGCAAAAATAAGTCAGACAGATATATTTTCAATGACAGGCATAGAAATTATGCTCTCAGAATTAAACATACCTCATCTCCCTGTTCTTTGAGACAATTGGCCATTTGTGTGAAAATCAAGTAATTATATGCTCCAGTGCTTTCCGAGATGAAGGATACCGAGAGATAGTGAGAAAAACACAATAGTGGTCTACCTGTGGGTAATAACACATGTGACCGATCATTCAATCTGAAAGTATTGTCACCATCACACACCTCATGGATGACTGGGTAACCTCTGAATCTACTTTGGTGTTCTATATTGTGAGCTTATAATTACTTCTAGAGAATGGAAATGTCTATTTCAATATATTGGAAAGGTCACCACATCAAACCAAGGTTTTTCACTTTTTACATCTGGACTTAATTTAGCTTTTCCACCCTGTGTGTGTGGGGCAGTGTATGTATGTATGTATGTATGTATGTATGTATGTATGTATGTATGTATGCATGTATATCTGTTTTTGCTGTATACATGTGTGTAAGGCTGCATGCATGCATGTGTGTCTGTGCGTGAGTGTGTGTGTGTGTATGTGTGTGTGTGTATGTGTGTGTGTGTGTGTGTGTGTGTGTTCCACAAGTTGAAGTCAGGTGTTTTTCTCTATCATTCCCCATGTTACCTTTTGAGAAAAAGCCAAGGAACCTAGAGTTCAATGTGAGACAAGCTGGCCAGCAAGCTTAAGAGTTCCTTCTGTCCCTCCCTCCCTAGAACTAGGATTATAGAGCAGGCACCACCATGACTACTTTTTACCTGGATACAGGGGATCTGAACTCAGGTCCTCATGATGTATTTTATTTTACTTACTAAACCATCTCCTCACCTCCATGGTTTTCATTAGGAGTATTGTGATGGTGGTTAGATACACAGACTATAAATGATATCTTTGCTTGTATGCCATGATTCTTTTACTATAATAACTGTAATGTTTTATGTGTTTTTACATTACAGACATATGAAGATTGTGGTGGTATTGTGTTCCCCAAAATATTGTGTACCTTAATAAACTTATCTGGGGTCAGAGAACAGAAAAGCCACTAGTTAGGCAGTGATAGCACACACCTTTAATCCTAGCATTCTAGAGGCAGAAATCCATCTGGGATCTCTGTGAGTTCAAGGCCACATTGGAAACAGCCAGGCATGGTGACTCATGCCTTTAATCCCAGAGAGTGGTGGTAGAAAGCAGAAAGGTATATAAGGCATGAGGACCAGAAACTAGAAGCATTTGGCTGCTTAAGCATTTGGCTGGTTAAGCATGTGGCTGGTTAAGCATTCGGCTGGTTAAGCTTTCAGGCTTTGGAGCAACACAGTTCAGCTGAGATTCATTCTGGATGAGGACTCAGAGGCTTCCAAACTGAGGAAACAGGACCAGCTGAGGAATTGGCAAGGGGAGATAGCTGTGGCTTGTTCTGTCTCTCTGATCTTCCAGTGTTCACCCCAATACCTGGCTCATGTTTGATTTTATTAATAAGAACTTTTAAGATTCATGCTACAGAAGATGCCTGCATTTGTAAACTTATTTCATTTTGGTAAATGAGATTGCTAGAGTAGGTAGCAATATTTCTGCTTGTATTAGATATTTCGAAGATCAGCTCAGATAGCACCTGTTAGAACATGGTCCCAGTCTTAGAACTTTGCCTGAACAAGCTGTGTTTTCTGCAGTGCCTCTGAGAAGCTTTCCTTTTCCTATAAATAGCTTCATACTCCAGCGTTTAGAGGAGCACTTTGCTCTTCCAGCAAATGGAGTTTTGTGGATGGAGTTGTGTCAGGATATATTTCTAAGCACTTGTGAGGAAAACTCTAAGGAAACAAGACATGAGTCTTGTGACTTCAGTTTTTACAGAATGTGGAATTGTTCTTGGAATGTGTTTTTGTGCTCCTCCCAGATGTAGCAGATCGAATCGAGTTTACTTCAGCTGTTTTTATTCACCTGCCTCTATGGAAAAACATGTTTACCTTGTATGGCTTGTCCTTATGACTGCATATACTTTATTTAGATGACTCTTCTTAACCCTCATTGTCTGATGCTCTGAATAAAGTTGGCTATCACACCAGACTTTAGTTTGTCTCATTTTTAGGCCCTGTTCCCCAAGTTCCCACTGCTTCTGGAGCAGTAAACAAGTGGCACCAGGAATCAGGGACTTGATTATCTTATGAGACAGGAGGTGAGTGAGCATAATGGGGCAGAAACCGTGGAAGACTTTGCCTGTGCTGAGCTTGAACATCACTTTTTAAGGAAAGGAGGAGCACACACATTAAAACCACAGCTATTAGATTTCTTGCAAGTTGTTTATGGCTTCCAGATGATGAAGTGTGGGACAGAATCTGAAAGAATATTGAAGAGGCAATAATAACAAGGGGGAAAGATCCTTGTTCAATTTTGGGTCACTTGAGCATTAATTTGAACTGTTATCAAAATACTTAAGGAAGATATTAATCATGACATAGAAATGACTAATTCCTTTAAACTGGGTGATCAAACCTTAAAATTGGTAAAAAAATCAAAAATAGATTTTTCAGTGTCACTGACCACTATGCCCATGACAGTGATGGTTTCCTCAGGTCCCTTACCAGAGACTGACCCTGAAACATGAGGTGAGACATTTGATGATCAATCTAACACTGACTTCTGTCCACTTTTTGGTGAGGAATTAGGACAACCTACGGAAAAGCCGAGTTTACAGCCTAGGCAAGCTGAGGTGCTGCAAGGAAGAGTAATTTATTTACCTTTCCCAGCCTCAGGAGTTGTGCTCCGTATTTCCATACAATTTCAGTGAAATCAAAATGTTTATATACACTAACCAATCTATTTAAAGTTCTAGAAGGAAAAATGGCACTGGACAGTCCTCACACATCTGAAGAGGCAAAGGAAGAACTACAGCTACTTGAATCCAGACTAAAAGAAGCATTTGTTTATCAAGTGAATCCTTTGCTGCCTTTAAATTTACTTATTTTCTCCAACAGGTATCATAGCACAAGAGGATAAACCTTTGCAATAGATTTATTTGTAACATAAAGGCCATGAAATAGTAACTGCTTACCTTACTCTTCTTGCTCAATTAGTAAATCAGGGAAGGACTCAATGTCAAAATTGTATGGTTTTGTTCCTTATTGTATTATATTAACCTTAACTAACAATCAATTTTTAAGAGCCTTTCAGAACTCTACAGATTTTCAAATTCATTTGAAGATTACTATGGAAGGATAGGAAATCATTATCCAGCTGGCAAGCTATGGGATTTTCTCATATGAGCTGAATTTGTGATTACAAAAATTGTCCAACCTTCTCCTTACTTTATTTATTTTATTGATGGCTCATCTAATGGTATGGGAAGATTCTTATTTTATTGATGGTAGATACTTATTTTATTGATGGCTCATCTACTGGTATGGGAAGATTCATGGTCCAGATAGTCATCAATATATTAATACTTCCTTTTCCTCAGCCCAACAAGTAGAACTTGCTTTTCTGATTCATTTAGTACGGTTAATTCATATACCCTTAAATATTGTTTCAGATTCTGCTCATGTTAAAGGATTATTTCTTGCAATAGACTCACACTTGTGCACACTCTAACTTCCCTGGTTTTATTGAAGAAGGAAATAAGAAAGTTGATGCATTAACCTGCCCTATTTTTACTTCTGGAGAAAGTTGAGAGGGAGTACATCTGTCATTGCAGATAGATCCACTGAAACATTATGGATTCCTCTTCAGCATCTCCAGCTCCAGGCCATCAAGGATGGTGGAGAGAGAGAGGAGACAGTAGAAGACAGCAAACCTCCAGCTAAAGGGCAAAAGGAGAAATTGACCATATCAATAGAAATCATCTGCCCAGCTGGGCTCAAGTTAAGACCCTATGCACTAAGGGATAAATTACTTTACTAATGACTCTGTGTTTATGATTGGATCTTGGGACCATAATAGATTCATTCATTTATCTGAAGAAGGTAAAGCATTAAACTTTTCCTTGAGATTTAAATCACTTTCTGTTTGCACAGGACATTATAACATCTGTATTTCTATCAAGGGCAAGTATGGGGCTTATGTTCTATAAGATACTAGAACTACAAATCATGAGATCACTTTTCAAGCTATTCTTTAGATTTTTTCTGATTAATATACTAATGTGCTAGATATAGTTTGGATCCCTGTTCTTGGTGCCACAGTTACACATAAAGCTTTCACCAGTCTGGTATTATTTATTGTGTTTATAATTTGCTTGTTTCTAGGATATCCATGCGTCAAATGACTAGATTTATCTAGTACATCTTAAATAAAAACCACTCTGGATATTCTGTTATTAAAAAAATATTTAAAAGGGGGGTATGTTGGAACATGGTCAAAAGTGGGGTTGTGTGAGGAGATTTCTGACTGTGAGAAACTTCCAAGGAAAGAAGACATGAGTCTTGTGACCTCAGTTTCTTCAACACACGGGATTGTTCTTGGATTATGTTTTCCTCCCAGATGCATCAGGTAGGAGTGAATTTACTTCAGCTGTTGTTATTCATGTGCTTCTGTGGAAAAACATGTTTTTGCCATGTGTGGATTGTCCTTGTGATTGTGTATACTTTATTCATGTGACTCTTCTTAGCCTTCAGAATATGAATTGTCTGATGCTCTGAATAAAGTTGGCTATCACATGAAACATTCGTCTGCCTTGTTTTTAGGCCTTGCTCTCCCAGGTTCACACTTCCAACTGGAGTGATAACACCTACTTAGATTATCAGTAACATGGCAAATTCTAGGCTATTGATACTGATAACGATGATGCCCACATTGATAGTTAATTTAGAAATGGCTATATGGCATATGTTAAAGATCCCAGACTTTGGGGTTACATTGATTTGGTTTCACATACATTAGCAATATGATCATGGCCATCTTTAAACTCAATTTCCTTATGGAAAACAATTCCTGATTAATAGATATGGTAATAATTTGCTAATTGGTAGTAGATACATAAATGTTTATTCCTTAAAGTTCTTTCAAAAATACCAAATGACATTGGTTGTGAGATGAGGAAGTGTGTGTGGTTTGAATTGGCAAGGTGGAATTGGGAAATGAGTAAGTCTGTTGAAGAACATCCAGGATTCAACTGGGGAATTTTAAATATGGATTATGACACAAGTGAAGACTTTGTGGGTAAATAACAATGAATGAATCAGGCACTTGACTGAAGAGAAGGGCTACATATAATAAGGACCTAATGATTCTGATTAGCAAAGCAGAACCGTGCCAGGTTTGTGTTCACATGAATATGAGTAATTTAAAAAACTTATCATTTAAGAGAGAGCAAGAAGCCGGGCGGTGGTGGCGCACGCCTTTAATCCCAGCACTCGGGAGGCAGAGCCAGGCGGATCTTTGTGAGTTCAAGGCCAGCCTGGGCTACCAAGTGAGTTCCAGGAAAGGTGCAAAGCTACACAGAGAAACCCTGTCTCGAAAAAACGAAAAAAAAAAAAAAAAAAAAAAAAGAGAGAGAGAGAGCAAGAGCAGAATGTGTTGTGGACCATAATGAAGACAGTTATTGTTACAGTCCAGGAGCAGTGTATAGAGGGCTTGGATCAATATATTGCCAATTAGGTTAGAATAAGAAAGTGAACAGCAAATATAATACACACTTGCAAGGGGTGTAACTTTGTGAATAAATTGGTCAAGCAAATGCAAAATTTAAAGGTACCCACTCAAGAAGAATGGAAAGCTTTAGCTTCAGCAAGGGACATAAATTCAGCTTGCTTTATGAATTTATTTATTTATTTACTTATTGATTGATTGATTGATTGATTGATGGTTTTTGAGACAGGGTTTCTCTGTGTAGTTTTGGTGCCTGTCCTGGATCTCACTCTGTAGACCAGGCTGGCTTCGAACTCACAGAGATCCACCTGGCTCTGCCTCCTGAGTGCTGGGATTAAAAGTGTGTGCCACTGCTGCTTGACTTATAAATTTAGCTTTAAATGGGTGAACAGCATGAGTTCAGAGCAACAGGATTTCTGTGTTACTTTGTTGGTTTTTCTAAAAATTTCAGTTTATCAAATACTTTGCTCTCTTTCTTCTGTTGCTGCCAATGACCTGTCTTTCACTCTTTGCTGAATTGTTTTGTACATGTTTTGTACAAGTTTTCATGATTCAATTTTAAGGCAATGAGAAAACTCCCTATGCTCCTGTCTATAGTATAGGGAAGGATGCCTTTTGTGGGATCCAGTAGCATCCAGTCAGAGCTCTGCCAGAATATTCACCATTTTCAGAACGGCCTGTTTACTTGTCTTTCCTATAGAAGACTTGGATCTTCCTAGTCCCAAGCAGAGTGTACAGCACACAGAAGACAAGAATTGAATTACTCATTCTAACAGGGTAAAGACTCATAGACCACTTAGCATGTCCAAATTTCTAATTAAGAGTCTATATTAAGTCAGTCCCAAATAAATATCACAGAATATTTTTCAAGACAACACAGAAAAACTATCTTGGTAGGCAGTTGCAGGAAGAAGCAAGCACATAGTTTAACAAGACCCCAGAACATGCAGGGGCATTTTGACCCTGTGTTCCTAAAACAGAATTGGGTGTTTTCCCATGGAATTTTTCAGGCAAGAGGTTAAAAACCAAAGGTGGTTTCAATTGAGACAAGATGGAGAAACCTTTGACCTTTTATACTCATTGAGTGATGAATCATTGAACTCAAGTAGAAGATGAAGCAAATTATTAAAAACAGTGGGAGCACTACCTTTCCTTATGAATTCCTGGTAGATACAAATATAGTCTCCTGCACTTGAATATTCTTAAGTGTCAACTTACCTAGCTTCTTCCTGGATTTAAACTCAGGTCTATTATTTTAGCAGTTCTCTGAAAATATTCTGTGGTTAATCAAAACCCATTTGAACAACTCTTCATGGAAGGCATTTAAATTCTTATCTGGTGTTTTATGCCTCTAGGCATCAATGTAGTAAGAGAACTGACTTCAGAGATTTCTTGCTTTCTCTCTCTCTCTTTTTTTCATTCTCATAGCTCCTTGAGGTATAAACCAATTTTCTAGCTCTAACAGCATATCCTTGCAAATAATTGTTTGGTTCTGAAATAAAACTCTTTATTATAGCAGGAGTGATAAGATACCAGTAGGACAATAAAAAACTAGGCCTTAATGCATCTGATGCTTGCGCTCCAGGCTGACAGTTTCCTGGAGGTGGTGAGCAGAGCCCAAGCAGAACTGACTGCCTGCGGTTCAAGAGCAATCAGAAGCTATTCCCATAAATAGTGTGGCAGACCCTCTTCTATCTTGTGTACTGTGTAGAAAAAAAAGGAAAGAAACTGCCCTCCTTGGAAAGAAATGAACTGCTTTTTATGTTGCTGACAAAGAGAAGCCCACTGGTCACACATACTGTGGCATTTGTTGTGGATTTTAAAAACCTATACCACCACCTGGTTGGAGGAGCTGAAATTCTTTGTGACATTTGCCTGTAACATGTAAGTCAGCTAAGCTCTTTAATGATAGGAGAAAAGAAAAAGGAACTCCTTTTCCACCATCAAGGTAAAGAAATGTATTGGCCAAAGGGCAATGCCATAAAACCAAATGTAGGGTAGGGAAGAAGAAGATAGAAATGGAATGTGGGCCAAGGAATGACTATCTGGAACTAGAGAAGTCTTGGGTATGTCTTTCTTACCTTACAATAGGGACAATGTTACTTTTATGACAAATGCAGGGCGTGTTTCATTTTGGATGGGGGCAGGATAGAGTGGTAGTGGTTTTAAAAATAGAGTCTTGCTTTGTATGTAGCCCAGGCTGCCTTTGAACTTTGAGCATTCTCTTCAGTGAAGGATTACAAGTGTGAGTTATCATTTTTAGGTCAAGACATACTTCTTAATATATATATTTTTACTGTCACTTAATAACAGTGTATTAAAACTCTTGCATGAATGTAGAATGCAGCTATTAAGCTATTTAAGAATATAACTTTGTTTTAATGCAAATTAGTATAATCAATGTCCCCATTATATACAGATGTGTAGTGTAAGATAATAGGGAAAGACCATGAAAATGGAGTCTTTCCTTTTGTCCTCTCTCCCTTCCCTTTTCTTCTTCCTTCTCTGTAGATGTAACCAACCATCTTATTAAATAAGAAACACAGAACCAATGTAAAAGAGAAAGCCAAGAGATCAGAGCTCAGAGCTAAAATCTCACCATTCCTCCTGCGGTGGTCCTAGCTTCCCAAAAGAGAGCTATATCCTGTCTGTCCGTCTTTTCATAGTATTTTGTTCTGCCTTCTCATTGGTTGTAAACCCAAACACGCGACTGCCTCGTCACTGTCTGTATGTACAACTCTCTAGGTCTTAAAGGCGTATGTCTCCAATGATGGCTGTATCCCTGAACACACAGAGATCTATGGGATTAAAGGCGTGTGCCACCCCCCCCCCCACGCTCTGTCTATGGCTCTAATAGCTCCGACCCCCAGGCAACTTTATTTATTAACATACAATTAAAATCACATTTCAGTACAATTAGAATACCACCATACTTCTCATTCTCCATCTTTTTCTTCTTTTTCTTTTGTGGGTGCAGGTAAAACTCAGGGCCTTGTACATGCCATGAGTTTAAGACCAGAGAGAGCTATATAGTTCAAGGACAGCCTGGACTACAGAGTGATAAAATCCAAAGTGCAAACAAACTGCCTTAGCAGTGTTCTGCTGCTATGAAGAGACACCATGACTGTGATAAGTCTTATAAAGGAAAGCATATAACTGGAGCTGGCTTATAGTTTCAGAGGTTATCAGCATGGCAGGAAGCATAACAGCATGCAGATGGACATGGTGCTGAAGTAGTAGCTGAGAGTTTTACATCCAGATCCACAGGCAACAGGCAGAGAGAGACTCTGATATTGGCATGAGCTTTTTGAAACCCCAAAGCCCATCCTGAGTGACATACTTCCTCCAACAAGGCCACACTTACTCTAACAAGACTACATCTCCTAATCCTTGTCAAGTAGCACCATTCCCTGATGACCAAGAATTCAAATATATGATCCTATGGATGCTATTATTATCCAAACTACCATATAAATGATCCAAAACAACAACAAAAATTTCATTAATTTAAATGGAGTAGCTAGCACTTCCAGATTTCCACATAGGGAAATAGCCACTTTGGAAAGTATTTTCCAAGGTTCAGTTACAGAAGCACACAGAGGTTGCTACAGCTGTGATCCAAGTGAGCCATCTTTGCCATATCATGCAGGGACAGCAGAACTTGATATTGTCTGTGGTTTGGCAGATAGAAGTCATACTGGCTGGTTTTGTGTGTCAACTTGACACAAACTAGATTCATCAGAGTGGAAGGAGCTTCAGTTGAGAAAATGCCTTCATGAGATTTAGCTATAAAGAAATTTTCTCAATTAGTAATCAGTGGAGCTGGGCCTAGCTCATGGAAGGTGATACCGTCTCTGGACTGGTAGTCCTGGGTTCTATAAGAAAGCAGGCTAAGCAAGCCATGTGAAGGAAGCCAGTATTCAGCATCCCTCCATGTCCTCTATATAAGCTCTTGCCTTCAGGATTGTGCTCTGTTTGATTTCCTGTCCTGACTTCCTTCAGTGATTAACAGCAATGTGGATGCATAAGCCAAATAAACCCTTTCCTTCCCAACTTGCTTTTTGGTTATGATGTTTTGTTGCAGCATAGAAACCCTAATTAAGACAGGGATCATGGAGGATTACACCAAAGTTCTAGAAAGCAATGTTCAGCAATGTCATATTATTTCCATTGAGATCTTGAGGAGGCTTCGCATAAAGCTGTGTTGGTGATACCTAAGCTGCAGAAGAAATTTCAAGACACTCAGAGATGCTAGAACATAAATATTTGCTGAGGAAAGCTACAGACACTAGGTAGAGCCAGCCCAAGGGAGAATCTACATGTGCTGTAGACCAGAGATCTGGAGGGATGAAGCTACCCAAGGTGGTTGGAACAGAGATGGTGACATCACACTGACATTGGACAGGAAGCTGTTGCATTTGGTGTTTGCCCTGTTGTTTTTCATTCTTGCCTTGGTCTAAATTTTCCTTGTTTTGTCTCTGTTTCTCAGTTTTGGAATGGGAATGTCTACTCTGTGCCATTGGATATTGGAAATACGGAAGTATCATTGATTTTCATAGGGGCTCATAGTTATGAGATTACCTAAAGTCTTAGAAGAGTCTCTAGGCTTTGAACGCTGTTGGAAGTATTAAGACATGGGGAATCTTGGGGACAGCTTAAAATAGGTTTGTGTTTTGAAATGGCAGAGAACCTCGGGGGACCAGAAGTAGAATTCTATGGTTTTAAAGTAATGTATTTAGATGTCAAGCAGACAACGAGTGGACTTGTGATGACTAATATCAATTTCCAATTTGATTAGTCTCAGAAATTCCCGGAGTATTAGTAAAGTGCATTTTTGGATATGTATGTGATGGAACTTTCCAGAGAGGGTTAATTGAAAGGGGCAGATCCATCCTGATGTGGGTCCTAGACTAAATCAAAATAGCAAAAGAAAAATCCATCTGAGCACTAGCATGCATCTCCTTAATTACAGATGCAATGTGATCAGTTAACTCAGGCTCCCATTGCTAGGCCTTTCCCACCACATGGCCTGTGTTTCCTCAAACCATGAGCCAAAAATAAATCATTGTGATGGTTAGTATTAATTGCTAATTTGATACAGTCTGTAATCACCTGGAATTATCCAGATTAGGTTTTCCAGTTCGAATGTCTGAAGGATTATCTTGATTACATTAATTGAGTTGGAATACTTGACCACTTGTGTGTAGTACCATTCCTTAGCATGGAGATTCTGAACTGTCTAAGAGTAGAGAGAATGAGCTAAACACTAGCATGCATGTATCATTCATTGCTCTTTGTTCTTTACTGGGGATGTGATCCATGTTTTGAGTATTTGCTACCTTTACTCCCTCATAGCAATGGACTTTAACTGCAATTGTGAGACAGATAAACCCTTTCTTCTTTAAGTTGTTTTTGCTAGAGGATTATTATCACAGCAGCAGAAAATGAAACTAAGACACTCCTCCTTCTTATTAGTCATTTTGTTATTGTAATGAGAAAAGTAATCAATATAGTCACTGTTACCAACTATCCAACAGAAACAACTTAAGACACAAAAGAATTATTTTGACTCATGGTTTAGAGAGCTTTTGTTCCACTGTGGTGGAAAAGATGGGGCGGAATTCCTCTGCTGTGAATTTAGGAATATGAGGTGATGGCTTCATCACATGGTAGCAGACAGGACGCAAAGGCTGCAGGCTAGAATGAAAGACAAGGGATCAACTTCAAAGACTTGCCAGTAGTGACCTAATCTGCCAATAGTTTTAACGTCCTACAAGTTTCAAAACCATCAAAGTTCTACAAGTTGGGGATTGAGCAGTCCAGACATGAGCTTGTGTGACACACTTCAGATTCCAGCAACAACATGCCATTGTAAACCATCAGTTGTCTCTTGATGTGTGGGTTTATCTCTGTGCTTTGTGGTCCATTTCACTGGCTTGTGAATCTGATTTTATCTCATTACTGCCGTATTTTTATTAAATTGTAGGATAGTGTGAAATCAGGTATTATGATACCTCCAACTTATTCTTTTTGCTCATTTACCCTTTGCCCTGGTTATTTTCTGTTTCCATATGAATTGTGGGATTTTTTTCTGTTTATGAAAAATGATATTATAAGTTTTACAGAAATTGCACTGAACTTGCATTTTATTAAGTGGCAGGGCATTTTAACAATGTTAATTCTCATCTGTGATCATGAGCGATAGCTCCATTTGCTCATGTATTCTTTACTTTCTTTCTTACAGCTCTTTTTGCAAAGACTCTTTTATTTCCTACATCCCTAAGTGTTTAAACATTTTTGTAACTATTGTAAATGGGATTGATCATTGGTTTCTTTTTGTGGAAAGTTCATTGATAGAGTAGATGACACTACTGAGTTTTAAATATCAATTTTTGTATCCTGCAATTTTACTGAGTTCACTTATCAGTTCTAAAAAGTTTGTGTGGATTCTTTAGGTTGCCTATATATAATATTTTCTTATCAGCAGGTGGTAGTGACAGTTTCATTTTTCTTTCCTATTTGCACGATTTTACTTATTTTTCTTGCTTTATGGCTTTGTCAAGAACTTTGAATATTATGATGAATAAAAGTAGAAAGAGTATCTATCCATGTTTTATTTCAAATTAGTGTAAGTTGCCATTCTCGTCTCTGTGACAAAATCTCTGACAAAAGCAAAATAATGAAGGGAAGGCTGATTTGACTCCTAGTCTGAGAGTTCTGTCCCCCATGGCAGGTAAGGGCAGCAGCAGGAACACTGAGAAGCTTGTTACATCACATCCACAGCCAGGAAGCAAAGAGAAACGAATTCTGGTGTTCAGCTTACTTTCTCTTTCACTTGTTCCAGGCCCCTAGATGATGAGATAGTAGTGTCACCCACATTCAGTGTGTCTTCCTTATGGAAATGCCTTCATACATACATTTCCGTTGAGATAGTAAATCAGTCAGGTTGACAAGATTAATGTTGTCTTTGATGCTATTAATGTGGAACTCATTTTTATTGATTTATGAATGTTGAATCATCCTCGCATCCAGTGTGGTGGTATTCTAATTGTACTGAAATGTGATTTTGATTGTATGTTAATAAATAAAGTTGCCCGGGGGTCAGAGCTATTAGAGCCCTAGCAAGAGTGCAGCGGTGGTGGCACCCGCCTTTAATCCCAGCACTTGGTAGAAGAGCTAGGTAGATCTCTGTGTGTTCAGGGATACAGCCAGCATTGGAGACATATGCCTTTAAGACCTGGGGTACTGTGCATACAGACAGTGATGAGGCAGTCACGTGTTTGGGTTTACAACCAATGAGAAGGCAGAACAAAAGACTATGAGATGACTTACACACAGGAAATAGCTTTCTTTCGGGAAGCTAGGAGCTCGCAGGAGGAAGGGTAAGATTTTAGTTCTGAGCTCTGACCTCTCGACTTTCTCTTTTACATTGGTTCTGTGTTTCTTATTTAATAAGATGGTTGGTTACATCTACATCTGGCGACCAATGTGACAAGAATCCATTAAAAACCACTTGGCTTGGCGGCAGGTCGGCTTTCCCACAAGGGTGGTAGGCTGGGCGGTCGGTTCACTAGTCTAGGCGGCCGGCTTCCTAGCCCGGGCCTAGGTCTGCTTGGCCTCAGGCCAGACTAACTGTGAGCTGCTTGCTTAAAGCCTGCTTGCTTAAAGCCGGTGCTGCAAACAACTCAGGCCTGCCCTGCCAAACAGGGCCCCTGCCTGTAAAGCCAACGCATGTGGTCAGAGCTTAAGGAAGCCAGAGCCAAGCCTTGACTCGGCTCAAGAGGGAACACGTGGCTGGATTTAAGCTTTAGCCAGCTACACTTTCTTGCGTTCTCTCTCTCTCTCTCTCTCTCTCTCTCTCTCTCTGGATTTACACCTTGGACACTAGGTGGCTGTTTTGAAATTTCCTCGGATTTCTACTGTTCTATGCAGATTTGGTAAGTAAAAACATATCAGATATTTTAAAGGAAACTATTTAAAAGAGAAATTTTTTCCACATTTAAAAAAATGGGTTTTATGTGTACATTGGAAGAAAATTGGGTTTTGTTCGAAATTTTAGGCAGTCTGACAATGGAACAGCTATATGAGAAGATTAATGTTGATCGAATTATGCAGTTTATTACCATGCTTATCCTCATTTTACTATTTAAAAAGATAGTCAATTAAAGTGCCAGGATGACAGCTTTAGAACAACTTGTTAAACCTGTAAAAATTCAGACAGAAGAAATTAACAGCGAAGTTGTTTCAAGTTTGGATCATAAGGTTATAGAAAGAAAGCCTGTTTTCACACAGTCACCCTTAATTTATCCTGTAACCATACAGCAGATGCCTGATCAAATGACTACACAAAATATTTGGGCTCCAATTGAAATGTTGGATTTAAAAAGGTGTAAGGAGGCAATAGTATCTTATGGCATGCATTCCCAATATATAAAGCAAATGTTAAACTCTTGGTCAAAATATAATAGGATTGTACCACAGGACTGGCAGGACCTTGCACAAGCTGTTCTGGAACCCAGCCAGAGACTTCAGTTTCTAATGTGGTTCAAGGATGAGGCTAAAAACATAGAAAAACAATGGCGGGATAAAGGAATACAAGTTTTCCAGGATCAGCTTATTGGAGAAAGCCAATATGCTTCAGTACAAACACAATGTTTATATTATGTCCAAACCCTAATTTTATGTTGAACGGCAGCCTTGAATGCATGGGACAGAGTTGAGGAACCAGGAAAAAAATCTGAGTCATTTACAAAGGTGATGCAAGGCCCAAAAGAGTCTTTTTTTTTTTTTTTTTTTTTTTTTTTTTTTTTTTTTGGTTTTTCGAGACAGGGTTTCTCCGTGTAGCTTTGCGCCTTTCCTGGAGCTCACTTGGTAGCCCAGGCTGGCCTCGAACTCACAGAGATCCGCCTGGCTCTGCCTCCCGAGTGCTGGGATTAAAGGCGTGCGCCACCAACGCCCGGCCCAAAAGAGTCTTTTACAGATTTTTTACAAAGACTGGCTTCAGCAGTAAAGAGAATGGTCTTGTATTCAGAAGCTAGTAAAGCAATAATTGAATCTTTGGCCTTTGAGAATGGGAATGCAGCATGCAAAAGAATAATCAGGCTGTTAAAGGCAAGATCTGCACCTTTGTAAGATTGGATTAGAGACACAGTTAATGTTGAAGCTGATGAGCATGATGATATGTGGGTAGGAGAAGCAATTTCAAAAGGTTTGAGAAATGTTAGATGTTTTGGATGTGGAAAGCAAGGACATTTGAAAAGGGACTGTAAAAAGGTCATTCCTAGAAACAATGTTTCTTCAAGGAACAATGGCAACAGAATGCCCCTTTTTTTCTGGAGTATGCAGAAGGTGTGGTAAGGGAAAACACTGGACCAATGAATGTAGATCAACAAAGGACAGAGAGGGTAATCCTTTGCCTCAGTCTTTGGGAAACTCCCAGAGGGGCCTCATGCAGGCCCCCATAGCAAATCCAGTTCAAACCTTTCCTGCAGCCATAGAGGAAATCCCTGCTCAGAGAGATTAAATAACCAAATGCCTATTGGAATAAATCATGCTGGTCAGGATGATGAAACAGAGAGAATAGAAAATTTAGGAGAAAACATAAAGAAAAATTTTTGGCAAACTTCTATTAATGAACAAAGACCAAAATTAACGATAAAAATAAATGGTCTTTTGTTGTCTGGTCTGGTAGACACAGGTGCAGACGTTACCATAATTGCACTAGAATTTTGGCATTCAACTTGGCCTCTTTAGGAGGTAAATGTTCAACTGTTAAGAATTGGGACTTTATTTCAGGTGAAACAGAGTGCAAGATGGCTCGAATATATAGGTCCAGAAGGACAGAGAGAAAAATTAAAACCATATGTGGCTAACATACCTATGAACCTGTGGGGTCAAGACTTGTTGCAACAATGGAATACTCAGATTAACATCCCTCCAATCTCAGAAACAAATCATAAACTAGCACATGTTACTGAGAGAAATATTAGAAGATATTGTTCTAATGAGTAGTCACCAGCCATCCATATTATACAAGAACAGGGCACAACAACTGATGATCTTCCAAAGACACCAACAGCTCTACCTTTAAAATGGTTAACAGACAAGCCTGTATGGGTTCAGCAATGGCCTTTGACAACAGAGAAACTCCAGGCTTTAGAAGAGCTGGTAGAAGAACAGTTAAATGATCAGCATATTGAAGAATCAACCAGCCCTTGGAATTCTCCTGTATTTGTTATTAAAAAGAAATCTGGTAAATGGAGAATGGTAACAGACCTTAGAGCAATTAACAAAGTAATTCAACCAATGGGCTCTCTACTATCTGGGATGCCTTTGCCTACTCTGTTACCAAAAGGATGACCTGCCATAGTTTTTGATTTAAAACAACTATTTCTTTTCAATACCCTTACAACAAAAAGACAGAGAAAGATATGCTTTTACAGTGCCTGCTTATAATAATTCTCAACCGGTTAAAAGATTTCAATGGAGGGTCCTCCCACAGGGAATGTTGAATAGCCCAACTCTGTGCCAATATTTTGTACAACAGCCATTGGAAGTGATACGTAAAAAATTTCCTAAATCTATAATTTATCACTATATGGACAATATTTTACTAGCTGACTCAAATACAGATACTTTAGAAAGAATGTTTGAAGAAGAAAGAAAATTTTGCCTTGCTGGGGATTACAAATTGCTCCTGAAAAGATACAAAGAGGAGATTCTATTAATTATTTAGGATATAAAATAGAGCTACCAAAAATTAGACCCTAAAAGGTGCAAATTCGGAGAGATAGACTACAGACTCTTAATGACTTTCAAAGATTATTTGGAGATATTTCTCATCTATGAACTATTGTTGGGGTAAAAAATGATGAACTGACTAATTTGTTCAAAACCTTAGAAGGTGACAAGGACTTAAATAGTCCAAGAGAATTATCACCTGAAGCTGAGAAAGAATTGGCCTTGGTAGAAAAGAAAGTGCATGAAGGGCACATGGATCGTATTGATCCAAAGCTGGTTTGCATTTTGGTTATTTTACCTTCTAGGCATTCTCCTACTGGAATATTAATGCAGAGGGAAGATATTACATTGGAATGGATATTTTTACCAAATAAACCAAATAAAAAATTAAAAACTTATATGGAAATAATCTCTGACTTGATTTGGAAAGGAAAATTGAGACTTTGTCAATTAGCAGGAATAGACCCAGCAGAAATTGTCGTACCTTTAACTAAGGAGGACATTGAAAAACTATGGACAGAAATTGAACCTTGACAAAGAGCTTGCAGTAATTTTTTGGGAGAAATTAACAGCAAATATCCCAAAAGCGATAGAATTGATCTTATAAAGAGAACTGATTGGATCTTGCCTCGAATTGTACAGCAAAAACCCATATCTGGAGTTCATACATTTTATACAGATGCCAACAAACAAGGAAAGGCAGGTTACAAATCAGAAAATTTAAGTAAATTGGTTCAAAGTCCATATAATTCAGTTCAAAAATCAGAATTGTATGCTATTGTGTTGGTATTAATGGATTTTTCAGAACCTCTCAACATAGTAACTGACTCTCAGTATGCTGAAAAGTGGAATTACATATTGAGACTGCAGAATTTATCTATGATGCTTCAGAATTAACTTCACTATTTATTCAGTTTCAAGATACAATCAGAAAAAGGAGTCATCCTTTATATATAACTCACATTCAATCCCATACTGGTCTGCCAGGCCCTCTAGCATAAGGCAATGATGAGATTGATAAATTATTGATAGGAAATGTGCTGGAGTTTCATAAAAAACATCATGTCAATAGTAAAGGTTTAAAAAGGGATTTTTCCATAACCTGGCAACAAGCCAAAGAAATAGTAAAGAAATGTCCTACTTGTTCCTTCTATAATCAAACGCCATTACTAGCAGGATGTAACACAAAGGATACTCAGAGAAATGAAATCTGGCAGATGGACATGTTTTACTTTGCAGAATTTGGAAAATTGAAATATGTACACCACACCATTGATACTTATTCAGGATTTCAATGGGCAACTGCTTTGACTTCTGAAAAAGCTGATTCTGTAATCACTCATTTGCTAGAAGTTATGGCCATCATGGGTATACCTGCACAAATCAAAACTGACAATGCTCCATCATATGTCTCTGTTAAAATGAAACAGTTTTTTGCTTATTATAATATAAAGCATATTACAGCTATACCATATAATCCTACAGGTCAAGCAGTTATAGAAAGATCAAACAGAACTCTAAAGGATATGCTAAATAAACAGAAATGGGTAACAACCCCCCCCCCAGAAATAGACTGCATAATGCTTTTTAACTTTGAATTTTCTGAATGCCAATGAGAAAGGAACAACAGCTGCAGAGAGATACTGGATCATAGAAAAAACTACAGAATTAAATCAGCCTATATACTTTAAGGATGTGCTGACCTCAGAATGGAAACCAGGGTATGTATTACATTGGGGACGAGGTTTTGCTTTTGTTTCTACAGGAGAAAATAAGCTGTCAGTACCATAAAAATTGATAAAGGTTTGATTTGAACAAGAGAAACCTCTTATTTAGAGGAGGCGATAGTTCATCAACCAGCATGAGCATCCAATTTAAACTAACTTGTATCAGTAACACATGCCTTTTCATTTAACCAGATAATAACTTGCCAAAAAGGAACATCCCCAAAATTAGTCTTGGAGAAAAGCTTTTGTTTTTGTCTTTTAGGAGAATGAAGTTTAAGGAATCTGAAGAACACTGGACAAATGAGACAACTGAGGAAAAGGGACAAATCATCTATCCCAAGAAACAAAGTGAAACGGCGTATGGGTATATATTATCTAAAAATTTTATGTCTTCCTAAATGTTTGTTTCTGCTTTTCTCTAAAGATTTAACAATATTGGTCTTCTAATAGTCCCAGTTCAATTAAAATTTAAAGCTGACTTTGGAGTTGGAGAATGGCTCTCTCCTTCTTTAATCTCAAGCATGTTGTTAAAAGGAAAATACAAACTCCCTGTATCATGCCAGAATAAAAGAGCCATCTTCTGCTATGGGACAGGACAAAAGCCAAATTAATTAAGGGACTATTCTATTACTAATCTCAACTCTTTGATTCTATTCTGATTCTTTAAACTTTTCTTAAAGTATGAATTTTATATCAAAATTTACAAGATTAACATATATAGATATATATACATTTTAAACTTTGTTAAGATATGAATCGTCATATAGAGTACTAACTTGTTCTAGAAAAAAAAGGCTTCAATTAGCTGCATATACATGTCTTTGTGTTCGAGTCTCTTATCAGTTTTCTGCAGGAAATCACGGCCAGGCCTAACATCAACTGAAGTCTCCAGAAAGAAGATGGGGCCCCACAACAACAACAATTCCACGTGGACAATAATAATATCACTAAGCTGACAAACATCATCTACAGATCAACTATGAACTACAAGGTGCTCAGAGCAATTTGAGATGACTAACTGAGATGATCCAGTCTCAAAGACTACTTGAATAAGGTCTTGAGATAAACCCTGAACTTTGGCATTATACACAGACTGGATAATGAAGGGTATAGTTACCTTTCCTAGAATTTGACAATTAACCTAAATTTTTTCTTTCAGGAGAAAGAAAACTTCGCCCATACCTAGCAGGAAGCAATTTTAAGAATATGACGCCCACATTCCCAAAGAGGTGATGTGTGGAGGGTGGTTTTTTGGTCTTTTTAAAGGGTTTTGGGTCTGGGATAATTTTCATTGTTTAGGGGGGTTGGTTACAAGTTGTTGTCAAGGGTTAGGAAAAAGGCTAAGCAAAGGAGATTAGATTTAAGGTTCTTTTCGAAAGAAAGAAAGAAAGAAAGAAAGAAAGAAAGAAAGAAAGAAAGAAAGAAAGAAAGAAAGAAAGAAAGAAAAGGAAAGAAAGAAAGAAAAGAACAAGACAATTACTAGTTTTAAATACTTTACATTGGATTGTTTTGTATACAAATTTGAAACTGATATTGTTAGAAAATGCTATATGTATATTTCTAATTGTATTCATACCATTCATTTAATAATGTAATGCAATTTTCTGATCCTTGAATGTTATTATTACCAACTATTAGCATATAAAGAAATGAAAGTTAGTAGTTAGACATTACAATAGAACTTGTAGTCATATTAGATATGTTTAAAAATTGAGCAGAGATATTTTAGACAAGTCATCTTCAAACCCTTCAGAGATCTACAGAATATGGCATTTAAAATGTTTTAATAACAGAAATTTTTCTTTTTTGAGACACGTCGGCTCCTGGCAGTACCAATTTACTTCAGAGAAAATATGGGCATTGAAGAAACTGCATATGGAGTCAACTTTCATTGAGGCAAAAGTTAGCCACTGGACATCAAAGTATCCTCGAATCAACAGGACAAAATGGACAGACAGAACACGAAACAAAAAACTACTGAGTCTTGCCAAAACAAGTGTCATTATGGCTTTATCAAAAGGCATCTTCTGAGGCCAGGATAATATGGCCCCATCCCTGAAGTGGCCTTTGCAATCCGGAAAAGGTACAGTGTCCTTTTCTTCGAAGGCAGCTTAACAGGCAGAGGGCCGATTGTAGATGTAACCAATCGTATTATTAAAATAAGAAACACAGAGCCAAGGTAAAAGAGAAAAGCCGAGAGGTCAGAGCTCAGAGATAAAATCTTACCTCCTCCAGTGCTCCTAGCTTCCCCGAGAGAGGGAGGTACTTCCTGTGTCCCTATTTAAATAATCTTTCTGTTCTGCCTTCTCATTGGTTGTAAACCCAACCACATGACTGCCTCATCACTGCCTGTAAGTACCGCCCTCCAGGTCTTAAAGGCGTATGTCTCCAATACTGGCTGTATCCCTGAACACACAGAAATCTACCTAGCTCTTCTAACCACCACGCTCTTACTATGGCTCTAATAGCTCTGACCCCAGGGCAACTTTATTTATTAACATAAAATTAAAATAAAATTTCAGTACAAATAAAATATCACCAGCCGATGGATTCTGTTGTGCAATGGAACAGCAGCTGAAAGCTCACGCCTCTTAATAGTAGACTGGCATTTAATAGAGGGATGTGAAGAAGAATGGGATGCTGAGATGAAGCCATATATACACAGCCAAGAAGAACAGACAGCTGAATTAAAAAACTGTCAACAATTTCCAGAATTTAAAATCCTGGATCATGACATGACACTAATGGAATTCAGGTGTTTCTGGTACATGGACTGCTCTCACCCAATGTGAGGTTGAACTGTTGACTTTGTGTACATCCTACTTCACAAATGAGTCTGTGAGATACGCTAAGCCTATAGGCTGAAGATGATGCCCCAACACTACAGAAACCTCAGGTTACTGTCCAGGCAGCTGGCTGTTTCTGTCAACTCACAAATTTTTGGAAGTTGCTTGCATGCATTTCCTGTTTTTATTTTTGTTAGCTAATATTATTTCCTTCTTGGGTCTCTGAGGGAGTTGAAGATTAGTTAGTTATAGTTGAAGATTAGTTAGTTATAATTGAAAATTATTTAAGATAGAAAGTTCATTAAATACATCTTGGATTTACCAAAATAAGATAGATAATGGAATTATTTTCTCTGATTTGTCAAATACCTGTTTAGGTATTTATTACTTGTATATATTGTATATAGTTATTATACTTTTGTATATAGTTTTTCTTATGTTAGTTATAACCTTTTGCTTTTTTTTCTTTTTATTAAAATAATAAAGGGGAAATGTGGTAGTATTCTAATTGTACTGAAATGTGATTTTGATTGTATGTTAATGAATAAAGTTGCCCTGGGGTCAAAGCTATTAGAGCTCTAGCAAGAGTGCGGTGGTGGTGGCACATGCCTTTAATCCCAGCACTTCGTAGAAGAGCTAGGTAGATCTCTGTGTGTTCAGGGATACAGCCAGCACTGGAGATATATGTCTTTAAGACCTGGGGTACTGTACATACAGACAGTGATGAGGCAGTCACGTGTTTGGGTTTACAACCAATGAGAAGGCAGAACAAAAGACTATGAGATGACTTACACACAGGAAATAGCTTTCTTTCGGGAAGCTAGGAGCTCGCAGGAGGAAGGGTAAGATTTTAGCTCTGAGCTCTGACCTCTCGACTTTCTCTTTTACATTGGTTCTGTGTTTCTTATTTAATAAGACATTTGGTTACATCTACATCCCAGGAATGAATCACATTTGATCATGATTCTTTTAATGTGTTGTTGAATTTCACTTGATATTTGCATATCTCATAAAGTATTTTGGATTGTAGATCTCTAAAGATTTCCTTGTCTAACATTAGTATCAAGGTAATGCTATTTTTTTATGAGAAATTTAAAAGTATTTCCTATTTTTTGGTGAAGAGTTTATGAAAAATTAGCATTATTTATCTTAAAAATATTTATTAAAATTCAGCAATGAAGGTGAGTCTTTTCTGATTTGTCTTGCTTAATCTGTCTATAGAAATGCTGATTTTGTTGGTGGTGGTGGCGCATGCAGGTAGGGTTTGCTGAAGGAGGTGGAGGCAGGACGATCACGAGTTCGAGGCCAGCCCGGGCTACACATTAAAAAAATAAAAAGAAACGCTGATTTTGCCTTTTCACAAAACCAACCCCGGTTTGATAACCATTTGTGTTGTTTTACTGTTAATTTACTTTTATTAATTTTTTTATTAATTTTATTCATCTAACACTGGGTTAGTTTTTTTTTCTTCTTTGTTTGATTGAATTAAGTTTTTTTATTTGTAACCTTTCTTCTGTTTTGGCAGTTTCATTAAAAAATTAATTTTTTTTGAATTGGTTGTCCTGATCCTAAAAGTTTTGGTGTGTTGGGTTTCCATTCCTTAGTTGCAAAAGAGTTTCAATCCTCATGTATTTTCTTCACCTCTTCTCTCTTCTGGTTTCCATTAACACAAAAGGTTTTGTCTCCTTAGTTTCAGTCTCTTAGTCCTTAAGAGAGAAGCCTCTTCAGAAAGACAGAGCCCTATCTGCTTTTGGTATCCTTTCAGATGGATATTCAGACATTTTGACTGAAGAATCTAATCTATTTACATTCCAATCATCATGGATAGGCAGAGACTTAACACTTCCTTGGCATCTCATTGTCTTGGAAACACCTTGTTTCTTCCCTCTTCTGTTGTCCTTATGTGTGCTTTGACAGGCTCCTCTACAGTAAGTCTTGATCTTTTTAAATTTGTAAGTGCCTCTCCTATAGATTTTTTCCTTTCTTATCACAAGAGGGCTTACATCATTTTTCTTCAATATAATTCTATTTCAAGCTGAAAACAGCCTAACTTTAGTTGCAGTATAAGATCTCTTCACTTCTATTTCGTTCCAACTCTTGCAAGAAGAAAATAACTTTTAACAATGCATCCATGGCAGTTTGCATCTTTTGTAGCCTGCTTTTCTATGTCTAAAATTGTGTTTGTATATGGGAATGGAAAGTGTGGAGTAAATGCATCCACACATGCCTACTATAGCTCTACTTACCAAGATTCTAGTGCAGCAGAATGGAATGTGATAGACTTGGAAGCTTGGAGAGACCTGGTTAACTTAAGGATGCTAGAATACCATCAAGTTTCTTAATTAATTTATATATATATGTAGTGTCTCTAGACTTTAGGGATGGTTTTAAAAGAATGGCAATAAGTTAGGTCCTGGAAATCATATAGAATGATGGATTTTGTGGACAGTAATAATTTCAGTTCACTTTCAGTTATTAGGTCAAATTAATTTCATTAGTTTGAGTTTACTAGTCAGTTTAATGAGGGAATAGAAAGAACTAATCATGTGAATAGAGTGTAAAAGTCTAGACTTAATGTTAAGGCGTGATACTGATAGAGTGTCTTAGGAAACAATGCAGAGAGTAGACAGCCATCAGTGTCAACCTGAACCCTGTTAAAAGGACCCAGCCATGGTGAGGAGATCCAGGTAGCAGGCAGTATTAGATCATCCCACATAGTCTCAGAACCTGGACTGACAGAGCAGCATGAGGACAGAGGAGAAGGACATGGAGACATGAAGAGTACAGATCTAACTCCACACCTTTCAAAGGTGCATGGCTAACATGCTGCAGATGGAACCACACCAGCAGTTCCATGAGTTGTGAGAGGCCTTTAAGGGACATTAGCATGAAGTGAGGTGAGGAAGAAGTTTGGGTAGCAAATGCAAGAGGGCTGCATGCTGGTGGGAACATCGGTATTTAAGAGATAAATAAATCTCTTTTTAAACACAGCGTATACTTAGTGGTGGATGTGTGTGTACATATGTGTGCACATGTGTCCAGGTGTATGTGTACATGTGGAGGCTAGAGATCAACATCTGAATCAATTACTCTCCACAATGCTGTTCTTAGACAGGGTAATTTGACTTGAGCTGCAGGCCATGGAGCCCCAGGGGTCTGCCTGTCTCTGCCTATCCCAGGGGCATAGCAAGCACGTTACTGACTGAACAGTCTCTTAACCCTACTAACTAATAATTTATAAACTGTATTTAAATGTCACTTTCTTATTCTCAAGGTGACAAACATATACTTTTCAAGTCATTTGTCAAGATAAACAAAAGAATGTAAACTATTGGTGATGGTCCATGGCACACAGTAGGACTTAAATGTACTATTATCATTATATTTAACTGCTTAAAGATCTGCATCCTACAGTAAGATGGAGACCACAGACTGTAATTCTACACTGAAGTTAAAATCATGCTCCCTAGAGACATCTCTTGGAGCAGACAGGGTTAAAATTTCATAGTATCTTCCCTGAAAGAAGGTTTTGCTCAAGTTGGGAGAATGTTCTTCTGAAGAGGCCTTTCACTCTCTGAGATGAAAGAAGCATTGAATTCGGGCAACACAGTTGGACACGTCTGTTTTTGATTGTTGATAAATATTTCATTTTACATTTTAAATTCATAGGGGCCACAAAATCATTGAAGATGAAAAAGAATTCAATATGAGGCTGGGCTTTGCAGGATTGTTCCTTAGAACACACTTGTTCTCATTTTGTTCAATTGAGAATGAAGCTCTCTGGCAGCTGGCCACTGATAGCACCCCCACGGCTGCAGCTGCACTCTGTAAGGATGAGTCTGTCTCCTTCATTGTGAATCCAACATCCTCCTTCCAGGATGAACTCAGAAGCAGTCATTACTTACCCAGCTACAGGCTTGTTGCCTCAACTCAAAAACCTCATCTCGGTGCTTCCCCTGTTCCCTTTCTCCCATGGTACTGTAACGGAGAGGAGCACAGCTGTTCTGTTTGACTTCACAGTTTAACACCAAGAACCACCACATCTTGGAGCTAACCACAGGGTGGGTGGGGCTTTATTATCTACAAGGCAATAATGTTAGATTTTATAAATTCTAAAAACAATAGACCATGCTAGAAGAACAAATGTTCACAGGACTATGTCTCCTCCCCCATTTAAATCAGCTTCTGAAGAGCTAAGCCTCCTTCTATCTTAATTTCAGTTTGTTATTAACAGTAGGCTATCTTCACATTGGTATATGCACTTTATCTAATAGAGTATTTTTCATCTAATTGACTCCAAATTTATCATATAAATGTCAAAGCCAAATTTTCCCATAATAACCCATTATCTCTGCAGTTCTGGCTCAGTGCATCTGCAAAAAATGGCATCATTATCATGCCTGGAAGGATGAAGGACAGCAACCTAATTATGCTACCCATGAGGAAAATAATGGACACTTTTTAAAAATAATAAACCTCAACTATGTTTTCTTAATTTGGCCACATTTTTCATCAGTTAGGTTAGATCATCCTATCTTATTCTAAGCAGGGGAATTTTGTTAAAAGAGGATGGAGGATACAGTGGGCTTTATATGAACCTATAGCAATAAATACTAGGAGCAGGGGAACTGGATGCAGCTCCTCCCCTGCAAGCTTTTGTAGAAGTCATCTCCTCTTCATTCACCACTACCCAAGGAGAAGGTCAGGCCAAAACCATTGTTTCTCTAACTCAGGTCTTCTGTACATCTCCTTTAGTGGGCTGTGTGTAATACTGTTCATCCTTTATACCTACCACATTTTGATTTCTTGATTAACATGAAAAACTTATTTGAAAAGAAGTCACAAAATGATTCAAAACAGCAGTAGTATGGAATCCTTATAATGAACCAATAAATACCAAATGAATGGAACTATCTATAGAGCTATGGTGGAAATCAGAGCACAGTCCATGTTTCCATGAGAAGGTTGCATCACTCGTACAGATGTGAGTTGTTTGAAATCTTGTCATACATTGGGCAACATTGGATGAGATGCCTTTGGGGGTCTCCTATGGCTCTCAAAATTTGTGATGAAGTTATTTAAGGAAAGACCCTTTCAGTCTTTCTTATGGAAATGGGGTATGCCCATCTAAATGGTGAAAAGACAGACTGCCTTGTTCTGCAGAGAAGCCTGAAGAAACACAGATATTCATGGGAGTGTGAGAATGAAAGACTAAATCAAATAATATACTAGTTTTATCTGGAAGACATTAAATTTAAGACATTTAAATATGACACCAAGTCGAGAATTTACAGTATTAATTTGGGGTATATTTCTAAAAATGATAATGTCCCCCCCCTTTTTTTTTTGGTTTTTCGAGACAGGGTTTCTTTGTGTAGCTTTGGTGCCTGTCCTGGATCTCACTCTGTAGACCATGCTGGCCTCGAACTCACAGATATCTGCCTGGTCCTGCCTCCTGAGTTAAGGATTAAAGGCGTGTGCCACCATCGCCTGGCTGATAATGTTCTTTTTAATCTCAGTGATACGTACAAACCATGTGGCTGTGCTTGTATACATAATACACTTGAGAGCACAGTGGCAACAGGATTTAGATGAGAGTTGAAGTAGAAGAAGGGAGAAGGCCAAGATTCAGCTATACCACTCTTGGGCATCTACCCAAGGAATGCTCAACCATACCACAAAGGCACTTGCTCAGCTATGTTCATATCAGCATTGTTTGTAATAGCCAGAACCTGGAAACAACCTAGATACCCTTCAACTGAAGAATGGATAAATAAAATGTGGTACATATACACAATGTAATACTACTCAGCAGAGAAAGACAATGACATCATGAGGTTTGCAGGCAAATGGATGGATCTAGAAAAAATCATCCTGAGTGAGGTAACCCAGACTCAGAAAGACAAATATGGTATGTACTCACTCATAGGAGGATACTAGATGTGGGACAAGGAAGACTGGACTGCTACTCACAACCCCAGGGATGCTACCTAGAAAACAGGATCCAGAGAAAGACATAGTCATCTCCCAATGACAGAGAAATGGATGAGATCTACATGAACAACATGGACGTGAGTGGGGGTAATGAAGGGCAAGGGTCGAGGGAAAGAGAGCTTAGGGGAGCGGGAGATCCCAGCTGGATCAAGAACAAAGAGGGAGAACAAGGAATAAAAGACCACGATAAATGAAGACCACATGAGAATAGGAAGAAGCAAAGTGCTAGAGAGGCCCACAGAAATCCACAAAGATACCTCCACAATAGACTGCTGGAAATGGTCGAGAGACAGCCCGAACTGACCTACTCTGGGGATAGAATGGCCAAACACCCTAATTGTCGTGCTAGAAACCCCATCCAATGACTAAGGGAACCGGATGCAGAGACCCAGGGCCAGGCCCCAGGTGGAGCTCCAGGAGTCCAAATGGTGAGAAAGAGGAGGGTTTGTATGAGCGAGAATTGTTGAGACCAAGGTTGGATAAAGTACAGGGACAAATAGCCAAATGATTGGAAACACATAAACTATGAACCAATAGCTGAGGAGCCCCCAACTGGATCAGGCCCTCTGGATAAGTGAGACAGTTGATTAGCTTGATCTGTTTGGGAGGCGTCCAGGCAGTGGGACCGGGTCCTGTGCTCATTGCATGAGTTGGCTATTTGAAACCTGGGGCTTATACAGGGATGCTTGGTTCAGCCAGGGAGGAGGGGTCTAGAACTGCCTGGACTGAATCTACTAGGTTGATCTCAGTCCTCAGGGGAGGCTTTGCCCTGAATGAGATGGGAATGGGGGATGGGCTGGAGAGGAAGGTGGGGGCATGGGAGGGGGGAGAACAAGGGAAACAGTGGCTGATATGTAAAATTAAATTAAATTATATTATAAAAAAAGAAGGGAGAAGGGCAGTTGGTGGGAAAAATGCCACATTTGTAAATGGCACAAGGGCAAAAGAAAATAGCAAAGTCCATCACCAATATGAGTACTACAGGAACTTGTGATGAAGGAAAAAGAGAAAGATTATCCTCAGAGATGAAGAAAAATGCTCCTATTTGTTGTACTCTGCCTCCAACAAGCAAGTCCTCTCCTATTCCCAACCTTTGAATATAGAATGATTTTGAAATGTGTCACACTAAAATTGCAAAAAACCTTTTTAATTCACAATCTAATTTCCAAACAATTCTTTAAGGATACAGTCTTCCAGGCCTTACAAAGTTTTTACAAGTTGAATCAAGTGTATATGGAATTCTGGTTTTCCAAATGCTGCTATTCTTCAGGACTTGAAGCAAAATGGACCTTTTTTACTATGTTCTCAGACGTAGCTGAACTAACATGAACCCTACATTTGAATCTGATAAGAATTCCTCACTAGGTTCTAGAGGAAGAATTAGACAGTGTGTGCAAGCCTCTGCAAACTCTACATATGACATAGATATTATCAGTATGAATTCAGAGTCAAGGCTGGAGGAAGTGGCTTTCTAGATCTCTTACACAGCTGTTCCTGAGAATGCTATTAGTACTTACTATGGAAGAGATTGGTAGAGATCAAACAACCTTTGACTTGTTGGTTTTGAGATGAGACTACCTTTTAGAACCATTAGTTTTATGAAACATTCCAGAGAATATTAACTATTGAAAATATTCAACACAGTTTTCTCTTCTAGAGGGTACAGGGGAGGATCATAGAAATATAAATCTGACATTGTTGTAGTGAGAATGCTTACTGCACAGGAGTAAAGTAAGTGGCACCCATGCAAACCATGAGTAGAAAAACCATCCCACTTGCTTCTTCCTACAATACAGGTCTTCCAGCAGCTGACAGTGCATTTTCATTAAGTGCAACTTTTTATTACCAGTAGCATCATATACATCATAACTTAACCTTGAAATTTTTAGCTTCTTAATGCCTCAAGATCAGAAGACTATATTATACTTTTTCTTGTGTATAATAGTACTTGTTATAACAGATGTTCAATCAACATTTGTTGAAGAATGAATAAAGTAATATTTAAAACGCAAGTAACTTCTGAGGATGGAACAACTGATGGCTGCATTGCTTTCTGGATTATGACCCCCACAGTTGATGTTAGAACCCCAGGCATAACTCAAATGCCTTTGAGTTAGTGGGGATGAGCTAATGGAGAGTCATAAAGCAAAGGGATGTCACAGGAAGAACGAATGTGCTTCAAACAAAGAACCCAGGAAATAAATAGAGAAGCAGAGGAAGAAAAACTGGAAAGCTTACCTGTTGACAGCTTCAGGCATATTATTTGCTAAATAAAAATAAATGTGAGAAATTTAGAAGGAATGGACTTTCACAGAAAAGAAGAGGGGTAGAAAGGCTTTCTATATGTATCAGAAGTAAGTGAGGAAGAGCTTGATAATACTTAATTCAATGTACAGGCTTTATTACTGAAGTCACATAGTTTGCCATGTGAACAAACATTTTTATTATTCATTTAGTGTCTCTTGCATATTTGCTTTGTTTAAAACCCACTATCTATGTTCCTTGGAGATATAGGATTGGACTAGCAGCAAGATTACATTGCAAATTCATGCTGTGAAGTGTCTCTCTGCCACAGACATACAGTAAAAATATTTGAAAATTTTAAAAGAAAAAATATTGGCACTAGCAAAATGGCTCAGTAGGTGAAGGTGTATATCACAAAGTCAGATGACCTGAGTTCAACCCCTGAATCCACAGAGAAGCAATTCTCTCAAGTTGTCCTCAGACACATGAACATGTATGGTTCCTCACTCAAGAAGTAAAATATTAAGAAAAAGAAAATACAAAGCATCTTTGTTTGGGTAGCCTGGAGTAGGCTGCAATAGGAAACAATACTATGAACTTCATTTGTTGAAAATGAATTTCTTGCTTGTACAGCCTTCTTTCCCACTGTGATATACAGGGCACTGTGGATGGCAGAAGTACCTATCACTTGAGGCATCACTAACAGCTGTGGTAAGAAAGGAAGGGTCATGAACTGGCTGTTTGTCTTTGATCTAGAGAAGACATATTTAAGCCCACTCATCTTTTATTTACCAGAGCAAGTTACAAGGCCGTGTTGACAGTAAAGAAATAAAATCTTGATGTGTCTAGACCAAAAAGTGGAAATATCTGATGGTTTGAAATAATTTTTATTGTAATATCTATGTTGAAACTAGCCACACTTTGGTCTTAAATTGAACAGAAATAAAGTGATGATCACAGAATAGTGTGGACTCCAGAGGTCAGAGGCAGGGAGTGTTAGTCAGGTGTTCAATTTTCTTGGGGGTCAAAATGCTCATCAAATGCTATACATTTATGTGCTGATGTAGCCGGTAGCCAGCATCTGAGATGGCCCAGTTACTTACTCAGCAATTGGTGACATATTTCTGCTTTTTTATAGACTGAATTATACATCCAGGGTCCCAGGAAGAACTCATAGAAGCAGAATAGATCTGAGTCAGAGATGTCTAAACACACAGGGTGAGGACAAACATTTCAAAGTCCCAGATGAGTATGTAAACAAAAATATAAATCACACACAGAACTAATAGTATAATAGACAATAAAATCATAATATAATGTGAATTCACTCCATTTATTAAAAACATTGTTGTCTAAAAAATTAATGTACAATGTTCAAAGAGATAAAGAAAAAAACTAGTAAAAGGAAGAAATGGAATGGATATAACTAGGGATGGGAAGAAATGAAAAAAGACTATATAGACATGAAGAAGAACCACTTAGAAATATTGAAAATGAAAAAAGACTGAAATTATTACAGAAGGCCACAACTGGTCAAAGTGAAGCCAACAACTGACTGTGGTCACAACCACTACAACTAGGCTTAGGGAAGAAAAGGGAGTAGAAAGACTATACGAGCCAGAGGATGAGTATATCTGCTGTGAGACTGTCTTCTGTATATGACAGAGAAGTGGTGGCCCTGAAATTTCAACAATATTGTTGTCTAAAAAATATAACATGACAACACCATTTGAAATGCCAGTATGGAGTGGGAGAAATCTCACAGGACCCATCTCTAGATGAAGAGCTATAGGCAATTAATGACTGCTAAATGAGGTTGTTTCAGTCTTTTCCAGGGATAAGCCCCCAAATTGGTTGTCCAATAACAAGTGGTCAGCCCTGAAAACAAATACATATGAGCAACACTAGGTGCATGTAACTGCTGTTTTATCTTTGGCATCGTGGTTGCACCTTAATCTACTGCTGTTTCAGCCCCAACTGTGACTCTGCAGTTATTGGCCTGCTTCTCTGGCAGCAGCCCAGCCACTTAGGCCATAGGCTGGAGGAAATTCTGTTCCTGCAGGCACTGGCTCTGTCACTGCTGCTAAAGGCAGCTTTAACTAAATCTTTATTATTCTGTTTATAAATAAGACTTGAGATTTAAAAGCTTGGGTGAAAACCTGTTAACTCAGTGACGCTGAATAGCAACTAGCTAAGCTCTCCTTGCTGGAATCTCTCCAAAACACATCCTTCCACTCCACTAAAACAAAACAAAACAAAATGAGACAAAAGCTGTGCCCCTCAAAAGTCCTCCCTACCACTTCTAGTGCATCTCTCTATCTCTTCTGGATGCCCTCTGATGCTCTATGATTACTTTCTGTCAACTACTTGCTAACTCAGCCTCCTGACCCAAGATTAATTGTATTTAATTAACACAAATGCTAACTTGGAGTTCACAGCATGATTGAATGTCCCCCAATATTTCCCCCTTTTGTCTAAACACAAAGGGAAGGTTTTAACTCTAACACAGTAAAACAGTATACAATATGGACAATTATCAAGTAAAGATTACATTCACAATGTACAGTCCAGCCCTATTTGGCAAATTCAGAGAAACTATTATCAATTCTATCTTGGTGAGTCTAAAGTTTGGTACCTAATTCACTTTCTATCTAACTTGTATTACCAACTCGAAACTATGTTTTTAGACTTCCAAAACATTTTCTTACATAAACAATTTAAGCTTATATCTCTCAACCTTATATACTTTATACCTCCTTTGTGAGTTTCTTTTCTGAATTGGGTAATGATCTGTGACTGTAACTAACTCACCTTCAACTCAATCAGATACTGAAGAAGGATATAATATTACCTGAGTAAATAGGAAGTGTAGAGCAAAAGACTTCCAAAACTATAGAAACAACAGAGACATCTGGCTGCCTGGACAGTTACCCCAAGGTTCCTCTACAATGTTGGGGCATCCATCTTTGCTCTAGGTTTAGAATATCTGACAGACTTTTCTGTAAAGCAGGAATCTTAAAGGAATTCCCTACTTTGTCTTGGCAATTTTTTGGCAGTTGCTTTCTTTTGTATCCTGCTTGTTCAATTTGGACAGTATTTTGTCAGCAGTCGAGGCAAGGGCAGTTTCTTTGCCCAGTGGTTAACTTTGACACAAATGAAAGCAATCTCCATATGGAGGTTACTCAAAGCCCATCATCCTTTTTTGAAGTAAATTAGTGCTGCCAGGAGCAGACATGTCTCATTGTCATGAAAATCCTTGGGTTATTAAAATATCTTAAATACCATATTCTGTAGGTCTCTGAAGTGTTTGGAGACGATCTATATACCTAAAATATATCTCTGTTTAATCTTGAAAACATACATAATGTGGCTTCAAGTTTGGTTATTATAGATGACTAACTTACTATCCTGTATTTCTTAATTATATATTACATTTTAAAATGAGCTGCATAGATACAATACCTTAAATAAGAGTAGAAACATATATATTATACAATAAAATAACCTTAAATTTGTATCAATACACAAAAATATCTAAAACAAGAGTAGGGACATTTGTAGAGTATGTTCTAACAAAAATTACTTTAAATTTATATCAATATACAAAAATTCATACCAATGTAAAATATTTGAGATTAATAGTTGCTTTTTAGTTTAAGGTAGATGGAATAATCTACCCTTTTATCCTTTGTTTTCCATATCCTCATTTTTCTTCAGAAAGAGATCCTTAAATCCAACCTCCCTTATTTAGTTTCCTCCCTTACTATAACCTGTAGCTAGGGTTTTCCTGTCTTGCCCATAGTCAGGACAAATCTTTGTCACCTGCCAGTCCCACAGCCACTCAGACCCAACCAAGTAAACACAGAGACTTATATTGCTTAAAAACTGTATGGTTGTGGCAGGCCTCTTGCTAACTGTTCTTATAGCTTAAATTGATCCATTTCCACAAATCTATACCCTGCCACATGGCTCGTGGCTTACTGGTATCTTCACATGCTGCTTGTCCTGGCAACAGCTGGCAGTGACTCCTTCTGCCTTCCTGTTCTTTCTTTTCTCCTCTCTGTTAGTCCCTCCTATACTTCCTGCCTAGCCGCTGGCCAATGTGTTTTATTTATTGACCAATCAGAGCAACACATTTGCCATACAGAACATCCCACAGCAATAACTAGCAAAAATTGCAGCCAACACCCTAAATGATGAAAAATATTCATAACATAATGAATAACCCAAAACCACCCACCCCACCCTTTGGGAATGTGGGTGTCATATTCTTAAAATTACTTCCTGTTGTCTGGGGGTGATGGCATCTTGAGGTCTTCCTGAGAAAATTGAGATAATGATCAAATCCTGGGAAAACTAGCTGTAACACTGGTTTTTAAGTCTGTGTGTAATGGGAAAGTTCAGGGCTCATCTGAAGTTCTGGCTAGAGTAGTCTGTGAGGCTGGACCATTTCAGCTAACTGTCTTGAATTGTTCTAAGCAGTTAGTAGTTCAAAGCTGATCTTTGGGTGGTATTTGCCAGCTTAATGGCTCCACTACAATACAGGTGGAATTGTTGTCGTAGAGCCTCATTGTCCTTTTGGAGACTTCAAAGGTCACTGTGAAGTATGGTCACAGTTCACTGCAGAAAACTTAAACATTTTAAATGTCATATGCTACAGGTCTCTGAGAGGTTAAAGGTCCACAACCAATTAAGTGTATCCAGGGTACATAAACTTAATTCCTAATTACCTGTTTCAGACTCAAGCCCAAAATCACATACAGGAACCTAGATTAAGCCTATTTGTATAATTACTCCATATGACAGTTAATATCATGACAGAGTATATATATATATATATGTGTGTGTGTGTGTATTAATATTACAAATTTAGAGATAATATTTATACTTTAAGAAAAGTTTTAAAGAGTCAAAATAAAATCAAAGGATTATGAGAATAGTGACAATAGAATAGGCCCTTAATTTTGTTTTTTTTTTCTGTCCCATATCAGGTGGCTCTTTTGACATGAAACAGAGGTTTTGGAGGATCCTTTAACAAGCATACTTGGATTTAGAGAAGGAGAGAGCCATGCTCCAACTCCAAAGCCTGCTTTGACTTTTAGTTGAATTGGGACTACAAAAAGACCATTGCTTTTTATGTTTGTAGAGAGTAGCAGAAACAAATATTTGGGAAGATTTATAAAATTTTATCCTGTTGAAATGTGCAATACCATTAGGCCAAATTTACTCTTTTTTTTGGGACATTGTTCTCTGGATGATTTGTCCTTCTTAGTCAGATGTCTCATTTGTCCAGTGGTCTTCAGATTCCTTAGTTAGATGCTTTGATTTTCCTACCACATGTGGTTTTAATTTGAAAATTTTGTTTCTTCTAATGAAGCTGTTCTGTCATCTATAGCAGTGTGTTTTTTAACAACCAGCATTAAGTCTTTTAATTGCTTTGTGGAGGGGATTCCCCATGCTGACAGGAAATAATTAAACCAAATTTGACATTGAGGCCAATGCCAAAAGATAAACTTGCCTGTCTCATGTTGATCTGCATTCATTAGTCCAGTACTGGCCTTTGCCACATCTTATGCATATTTCAGAAGGTTGGTACCTTCTGTTTGGATTATCTGTAGAATAAATACATTGTTTCTAGGAATGCCTTGCCTACAATCGCTTTTCAAATCATCTTGTTTACCATAATTAAAACATCTGACCTTTTAATTTTTCTTAAAATTTTTGGAAATAAATCCTCTTATCCACATGTTATCATAAGACCCAATATAGGCTTTAACTCAGATCCAATCATTTATGGGTGCTGATCTTGCCTTTAAAGGCCTATTCTTCCTTCTGCATCCCGAAATTCAAGAGATTTCAAAAGCCAAAAATTAGTATTTGTCCAACTTCTAGATCTGATATCATTCTATTTACAGATGGAGTCAATCTTTGTAAAAAAAAAAATCAGTGAAGGCTTCTTTTGGACCTTATATAATTTTAGTAAATGACTCAATCATCTTTCCTGATTCTTCAATCCTGTCTCAAGCATTCAAAGCCACTATATGGCATAAAACCAAGGTGTGATAATCAAATATAGACTGTCTTTGCAAGCTGTGGCCCTCACCAAGGAGCTGGTATTGTAAAATTTCCATGCCTCTAGTCTTACTTTACTGTTCTATATGACCTTAGCTACCTCTCAATCTACCATGTTTTCCATTGTAACTGAGGATCAACTTCTAATATTGCTGTAACTAACTCCTTCCAGTCTTATGGAATAATTCTGTTCCTAGTTGCCCATGAATTTAACATTTGCTTCACAAAGGATGAATGTGTACCATATGAAACAACTGCTGCCTTAAATCTCCTCAAATCTAATATTTCTACAGGATTACAACTAACTTTTTTTATAACTTTGGGCCTACCTATCATCTAGTGGTCATTCTTGTATAGTAACTGGATAAATTGAGACTGGTTTTCTAGTAACCTTAGGCAGCTCCTCTTCAGTTTCATAATGCAATAATGTGGTAGGTTCTGCTTTACATTCCTCTGTCTGTGTCTTAGTATTTTTCTTATTTTAACTAGTAGGCCTTTCTAAAACTAGTATCTTACCTATAGTAAGTTCTTCTAAGACTTGTATCTTAACAGTCAAATTTTTCTTACTTTAATTAATGAGTCTTTCTAAGGCTTCTGTCTTATCAGTAGTAAGTCTTTCTAAAGCTTGTATCTTATCAATCAAATTATGATATTTAGCACAGTTATCAAACCATTTTTAAGGACAAAATATTAATTACCAAACTGAGAATAATTACAACCAACATTATTTCAATGCTAGCTAAGTCATTTACCCTCATTTTTAAACTTTCTACTTTCAAACCATCCATGGTGGCACTATACAGGGTCCTAGAACATGAGTTATGATGTTCCCCATTCCTAATGTGGGAAATATTTTTCTTCTTAATATTTTTTAATTCTCTCTTAAAGGACTCCCCAGGTATCTTACCAAATCTACTGAGTTTTTAGTTTGTCCATGTTGTTGGTTGTGAACTCAAGCCCCTCCCACAATTTTCATATACAAGTCTGCTTTCTGGAGTCCTGGGAAGTGGCAACTGCCTATTGTGGGTGCTGAAATGGAGAGGCCCTGGCGACAACTGTGGCAGAGTTGGCTGGCATGACTTCTCTGACCCTGCCACCAGTTAGAGCACCAAATGTTTTATCTTTGCCACAGAGGCTATGCCTTAATCTACTGCTATTTTAGCCTGCATTTGCAACTGTGCAGTTACCAGCCTGCTTCTCTGGCAGTGGCCTGGACACTCAGGCTACAGCCTGGTGGGAATTTTGTCCCCACAACCAATGTTTCTGTTGCTGCCACTAAAGATAACTTTAACTAAATTTATGTCATTCTGTTTATAAATAAAACTCAAGATTCAAAGGCTGGGGTGAAAAACCTAATAGCTCAGTGAGGTTGAATAGTAACTAGCCAACTCTCTCCTAGCTGGCATCTCCCCGAAGCATGTCCTTTGCTCTGCCAAAACAAACAAACAAACAAACAAACAAACAAACAAACAAAGAAGAGCCACACCACTGAAATCTCTCCCTGCTACTTCTGGTATGTCTCTCTATCTCTTCCAGATGGTCCCTGATACTCTGTAATTACTTTCTGTCAATTAGTTGCTAACTCAATCTCCTTACCCAAGGCTAATTTCATTTAATTAATGCAAATACTAACTCATAGTTTAGAGTATGACTGAATACCTGCCCCCAATCTGTAACAGGTTGCATTTATGTATTTATTCACATATATGTAACAATAATAATTAAAGAAAAAGAGGCCATGAATTAGAGCAGGAGCAGAAAGGACACAGGAGGTATTAGAGGGAGGAGAGTAAAGAGGAGAAATGATATAAATATAGGGCATATATATGAATAGAAATTATATATGATTTATGCATAGAAAAAAAGATAGTCACTGAAATAAGTCAACATTTAAGAGGTTGAATATAATGAAAAGAATTCACTAGTAAGATGATAGCATTTAAGGGTGTACCCACAATGTAGAATAGTGATATAGAAAAAATTTAAGATTTGTAAAAATATTTTAAAAGAAAATGAAGGAATAAGACTACGGAGTAGAACTGAGACTAAGATACTAAAGGAAACAGCAATGTTGAAAGGCCTGAGAACCTACCAATATTTAAAAAATGCCTCCATCCTCAGATAAAAGTACATTTAAGAGCTAAGGAGAGTAAGTGAAAACAAAACCACTTAGGTTTATCAATCAGGCCATGGAAAGTGTGATGGAGATGAGGGACAGCTGTGCTGTGACTGAAAACCACAGTAGCTGCCAGTGAGAAACACAGATGACCTCAAAACAAAACAAAAATTAGCATGGATTCTCAGGGCAGTGGACTGATGCTCTCCTATGTGTGAGTGTGTAGCCTTATCATTTATCACCTTCCCATTCCATCCTCCAGAGAGATGGTGAAGCACAGGTGCTTATAGACCTATGAAGAGTGAGAAAGATGTTTACTACCCATAGGTTATTATTGAATGAACCACTAAAGATGTTATTTCAGTAAGAAGAAATTTATCTAAAAGTATAAGGTTGATATTGTAAGGAAGAGGGAGAGATGCCAGGTTCTGGAAATCATTTTAATTGAGATGACATTATTTTAAAGTTTGTAATAATAACAAACATGCAGAAGTCTGGTTGTAGAAGAAAATAGAAAGAATATGAATGACCTCTATGTTGGGTCACCTTGAATTCTCTCTTTTACTATTTCTCAAAATATAACATAAAACCCAAGGGAAAAAAAGCATTATTAAATTAAGTTGAATATGGAATTTGTTGAAATAAAAGATGTTTGAAGTTCCAAATTAGGACTAAGCTATGTTTAATATCAAAATCTGTTCTATTATTTAAATCTTTAACATAATGCTGAAAAGCCTAATTTTGTGAAGTCATTAGCTAAATGAAATGATTTTGTCTTTAACCTCTAGGGAAAGAATAAACCACAATAAAATAATCAGCATGATTTAAAGCAGTCATTTTGGTCAGGTCAATGTAGGGTTCATCTAATCACCTACAGTTTTCACACTTTCCTCCACTTTACTGCACGGTGACCATTGGATGCATAATGCCAAGTTTTTAGAGCAACCAATCATCCAAGGAAATTAGAAATAAGATCTGTAACAGTTGGATATATATATATATATATATATATATATATATATATATATATATATATATATATACACACACACACAGACACACAGACACACAGACACACAGACACACACACACACACACACACACTCCATACAGGGCATGTGTGAAACAATTTATGGAAGTTGATTCTTCCCTTCTGCCATGTGGGTGATTGAAATTAGGTCATTAAACTTTGCACAAGTCCCTTTAGCATTGAGCCACCTTGCTGACCCAGGCCCCAGTATTCCTATGTGAACTTTCAGAAGGGGAGCCGATGAACTTGAAAGTCTCTTTAAGCCTTGTAAATCTGTGATTCTAAAATGTTCCATGCTTCTAGACATTTTGATTTGCTGAAGTTTTAAGTTGCCAGATGTCTTTGTGGCCTATGTTGTTAGCCTCCTGGAATCAGCTTTGTTGGAATAATCTGGAACAAGGCTACTTAATCCTATGTTACCAGACCTTTTTTCTTTGCTTTCCTCTTTTTAGGGAGAAGTACTGTGAGATGAAGTGTCCCATAAAATGTGACATATAGAATAACTGAATAAAGGCATACCAGCCAATTAAAAAATTATGTGTTTATATAAATGCTGGACAGAGAGTCAGAACATTTGGAAAGGTTGTAACAATGGTACTGTTGCCCATGGGCTGGGACAGCTGTAAAAACCTTGGCACTGGGCCATCTTCTCATCTGTGATATTTATTGTAAATCAATATTCAGAATCTTGATTGAAGACTCATTACATGAAACACAAAAAAATATAACATCTAGAAAACAAGGGAGAACAGGTGTGGCTGGGTTTTATAATCATGTGAGACACTCTATATCTTTATGAAAAGAATAACTATCAGGTTTGAAAGATGGAAAATAGACAGAGCCAAGACAGTTAGAATTCTGCATCATTAAAAAAAAATGCCTGTAATTTTCTTGACCTGGGAGTAGTCATTATGAGGTAAGTTGTCATTATCCCAGTTGTTGGAACATGCAGCATCCTGTATAAAAGACTTTGGTGCCTGACTTTCTCCTTAGTGGAGATGTCTAATTTTTGTTTAAATCATGTTCCCTGGACCACAAACAAAGAGAAGTTAGGGAAGAATGGAACAGTCAGAAATGCTTTCCACAGGTGTGAACTCTTGTTTTCATGATCTTACTTCACAAACAATAAAAATATTATGTGCAAAATCCTACAAGAAAGGGCAAATTGACCCCTAAAATGTGTTGTCATCCATATAGTCTTCCTCTTTAATGATGCCTTTCTCTCCTTCTTCTGTTTGATTGAGTGTTGTTGGACCCAGAAAATTGAAACAAGCTGCTGAGCTTCACACTGATGCAATAAACCTGGCTCTTATAACTCATAATAACTCTGCCTTCTTATGCTCTTGGTGTATGAGTCCATAAAATCTTCCAGGATTTGTCTTAGGGTTTATTTTGCTGGGAAGAGACACCATGACCATGGAAACTCTTATAAAGGAAAATATTTAATGGGGTGGCTTATACTTTCAGAGGCTTAGTCCACTGTCATCATGATGGGGAGCATGGCAGTGTGCAGGCAGATGTGGTGCTGGAGCCCAGAGTCCTACATCTTGATCAGCCAGCAATAGAAAGTGAACTAAGGTACTGGGTGTGACTTGGGCATCTATGAGACCTCAAAGCCTGCCTCCACACTGACACACTTCCCCCAACAAGGCCATCTGCTCCAGCAAAGCCATAACTCCCAGCAGTGCCACTCCCTGTGAGCTTAGGGGGGCAATCACACTCAAACCACCACAATGATGTTTTAATATAAAAGAATCATTTCATATCTTTTTTCAAAATATTTTAATGTAATTATTGATTTTTTTGAATTTCACATCATGTACCCCAGTCCCACTTGCTTCCTAGTCCTTCCATATCCACTCCTCATCCTTGCAGCATGACTGCTTAATTAATTAAAAACAGAACAAAACAAAACAAACTAAAGAACCACCTCTCTCCTCTGTCATTCCATCACCATTTTCAGTTATCCTGGTAACATTGGAAGCTGTGGTCACACAGTATATACTTTTGTCCAACCAGTTACACCTGCAAAATGTCCATTGCAATAAGTCATTGGTCTGCTTCCAGGCCTCTGGCACACCATCATCACTGGACTCTCACCAAAACCCCTCTTGAATGACTGTTGCTGAGTCATGGAGATTATGAGGCCATTGCTGTGCAGAACCAGTTCCCTCATTTTTTCCAGCAGGTCATAGATGGGGTAGGTGTTAGGGTGGGTCAACCCATGGCCCAGCATGTGGGCCTAGGCAGTAGCTGAGCTGGTTGATCTGGGCTACCAGGTCCATCCCTCTCAGACAAGAAGCAGAGCCAGCTTTCCTAGGCTCATGCCATTAGGGCCAACTCTCTCATGCCAATGGTGAGAGGTAGGACCTCTTTCCTAAGTGTGTGGGGCACCTCTCCCATGGAGGATATGGCCATTTCTCTTGTTGCACTGTCCAGTTGGGAGCAGGCCAAATATCCCAGGGCCAGTGAGAGGTGGGCCAGTTTATCATGGCCTTCAAATTTCAACACATATGGTTCCTATGAACCTCTGTGGTAACATGGGTCATGGACATCACCACAGACTCCAGCAGGACCATGTACCCAGACATGGTCCCAGGTGGCAATTATGCCATTTAAATTAGCATGGATCCAGTAGAAGTATGGTGCTTGGACATCAACATGACCCCAGGTGGTGGCCTAAACTCCTGGCATCAGCATGGCCTTCGATGGTATCAGGAGCCACAGAAATCAACACATAGTCTGGATGATATAGTGTCATGGACCCAGACATGGCCAATGCATCCCTGGCCCAGATATCATTATGTCACTTTGTGGCAGTACAACCACTCAGATCTGTACGGCCCTGGATGCAGCATGACCTGCAGATCCCCACCTGGCCTCAGGTGATGGCCCTGACCTCATGTATTTGCATGAACTTTGGTGGTATCAGGAGCCATGACTATCAACACAGACTTCAGCTGTCATAGGGCCATGAACTCAGACATACCCTACACTGCAGCCCAGGCTCAGATGTCACCATGGTCCTGGGTAGCAGCACAGGCCATCCAGATTAGTATGACCCCAGCATCAGTGTGGCCCTCAGACATACATGGGCTGAGGTGTCTGACCAGAGCCCAGTCATCTTCATGACCTTCAGTGGTTATTGAAGCCACAGACACCAACACCAGACCTTGGCTGCTGTAGGGGTATGGACCCAGACCTGACCCCTTGCAGCAGCTTGGGCACAGATGCCATCATGACTCCCAGTGGCAGCACAGGCCACTCAGATCAACATAAACCCAGTGGCACCTTAGACCTTGGACACCAAAATGGCCACAAGTAGTGGCCCAGACCCCAGACATCCCTGTGGCCTTGGTGGTCAACATGGGTTAGGTACATCAAACAGACCCCAGTTATGGTAGGACCATGGACACAGACATGGTCCTAGGCAGCAGCCCAGGCCCAGATGTCATCCTGTGCCTGGGTAGTAAGCAGGTTGCCTTCAACAGCCCATTCCTAACCACCCTCAATTCTCAGAATTGCCTATTACCACAGCATGTGAACCATTCTGCCTCCCTCCCATTTCTCTACCATTTACTTGCTCATCATAATGTCACCAACTCTGAAGGTGAATGCTTGCAGGCAGGCTGGACCCTATGGAACCATGCTGCCCTGTGGGTGTCCTTTGTCCACCTGAGCCACATGGCATCAGGCAGGCCTGTGGATGCCTTCATTCAGGCCTCTGCAAAATATTTTATAGTGAAAAATTATGATTTGTGGTGCTTCTATCTTTGGATATGAGTGAGTCCCTGAGAGACAGATTACAGAACTCAACTGAAGAAAAGATAGACCTCAAATCACATATTTACTTAAAACTCCATCTAACAAAAGAATCCTTAATATTTTATTCTCTGTAACAAAACTGAATCTTCTACAGCTCTCAACATTATTGAATTTTATTTGTTTTGCTGATGGGGTATGGTGACTTTAGTCCATTGCAGTTGCTTGTCTAAATCTTTCTATAGATGTGCTCTTTTCCTATTATTTATGGTAACTCTTATTTTAATGTGTGTTTTTGAATCTCTTGTCAGGGATATATTTGACCCTATTTACTCTCACTTTTCCTGTTTTTAACTTGGGCACTAAAATTACTTCTTCAATGAATATTCAAGCTTTTTGAAATGTGTTTACTTTTGAGTATAAGAGGCTTTCTTCTCTATGGCCTAAAATCCTGTTCCTGAGAAGCTATGGAGTAGTGGGAATCATAGGATGTGTTTATGAATAAATAAGACAAATAAAAAGATATGTTAAGGTTTGAAGAGAGACTTTCAATACTTCCTTCTCCCAGCCCTTTCTACATGCAGAATTGTAATTCATCTGCAAAGGATCACAGCCTCTGGTCTTATTTCCAAAACATTTCAAAGATCAGTTTTCTGTTTCTGAATGTTTTTTTTTTTTTTTTGTTTTTATTTTAACTTTTCCATCTGGTTCTGTGTTATATAGATCTCACAGTCCTTCATTTCTCTTCAGAGTTAGACACACAAAAGGCTTGTTTCATAGAATAAAAAGTAAATATTTCTATGTTCACAACCACAGATTAGTCTGCTCAGCCTTGGTTAGGGAAGTTTTCTCCTTATAGTAGGTGATAGCCAAGGCAAAGACTCCTAGTGCTCAAAGTGTTGAGAATAAGTGAGTTCTGAGTGTTCAGCTACAAACAGGACATATGTATCATTCCTACAAGACTCAGGAACCATCACAGAAGTTGGTGGAGGGAATATAATGCCAGAGGATGAGGATCTCTGCTGTGAGACTCTCTCTTTTGGACACAATATGGCCATTGCACTATTGCACCCTGAGCTCACAAAGCTCTGGTTACTTCCCTAAGATCTGTGTAAGACTGGCTCCTGTAACATTTTATTATGGATGAAGGAGGGGCTCATGATGCTGCACCCCTCCCTGAGGACTGACTGGCAGTTTGTAGTTGTGAGGAACTCTGTAACATTTGTAGATACTGTTGAGTTGTACTTGCTCCTGTAAATGAAACCCTATCCATGTTTGTGTGAGCAACCATAAGTAAACTCAATGGGAAACAAGAACAGAACAATCAATAGCAGGAAAATAAGGATCTTTTCTGGGAAAAATGAAGTGTTCAGCAGGAGGGTAGTAAAATTGTCCACAGTACATGTAATAAATTATCAAAGGACAATGCAAATCATATAGGTGATAAATGATTGAAGGCACTTGAGTGGTCATGTATTATGCACTGCTCCAACGCTTCCATTCATTGTTGCTTCTCACAATGCTGCATTTGTCTTCTTCCCCTGGTTTCTGTAGAATCTAAATTTTTTAAAAAACATTTAAGTTATATTTATTTATTTACTGTGTGTGTGTGTGTGTGTGTGTGTGTGTGTGTGTGCCACAATATACATGTGGAAGTCAGGGATTAGCTTGTAGAAGCTAATTTTTTCTTTTACATGGGGTACTGGAGGTTTAAACTCAGATCATCATGGCTGATGGCAGCTCTCTTTACCAAATGAACCATCATGTTGGCACCATGATCTGGATTTTCAATGCTTTGCTGTCATTGTCCAGGCCATCACCAACACTCTTCCTCATGAGTCCTGGGCATCTTTTTTAAAATTAATTTTTCATACAATATATTTTGATCATATTGTTTCACTTCCCCCAACTCCTTCTAGACCCTTTTCCCAATTTTATGTTATCTCTCAAAAACAAATTTCAAAATAAAAAAAAACTGAAAATAAAAACCAAAAAAGCCAACAAAACAAAACAAAACAAAAATACTTAAACAAAACAAAAATAACATAAAAATTGGAGTCTGTTTTGTGTTGGCCAACTACTCCTGGGTCGAAGGTCTCTCCTGGAATGTGGTGGATATAACTAGTGACTCTACATTGAGGAAAACCATTTTTCTATTTCCCAGCAGATATCAATTGCAAATAGGTTCTTGGTGAGGGTGGGACTTTGGGTTCACTTCCCCTTCTCAGTGCTGGAATTTTGTTTGACTTAAGCTTGTGTACATCTTACACATGTTGTCATAGTCTTTGTGAGATCATGTATGTATCAACATTGTCATATCTGAAAGACATTGTTTCCTTGGCATCATCTACCACCTCTACCACTTATAATCTTTCTGCTTCTTTTTCAACATAGATTTTTGAGCCATAAGGGGAGAAGTTTGATCAAAAACAAAAAACACCCAATTTGCTGGTCAAGCTGAAACAGGGATGGAGTGGAAGAGCAATGAAAGAGACATCATGATAGAGAAGACATCATGTGGATAGGAATAAACCTGTGACATGAATTTTTAAATGGTCTTTTTAATAAAAATCCTGGAGCCAGATATTGGAGCAAAAACTGAAAGATCAGAGAGACAGAACAAGCCAGTCACAAGTTCTTACCACTAGGAAAATCTCAGCCCAAGAGAGCTACATCCTGTACATGGGGTGCTCCTAGAAGTAATACTCCTTCTAGAAATAGCCCAAACAGGAGACCCCAACCTCCTGGATTATGTAGAAGATGTGGCAAAGGCTGACATTGGACCATATCATATCAAAAATAGATATACGAGGCAACCATTTACTCATGGGAAATCCCTCAGGGGCCTCTTGCAGGCCCCCAAATCAAACGTGGTACAAACATTTCTAGCCATTGTGGAAGAAATTCCTCTCCAGGACAAAATGAGTAAACCAATGCCTAATGTAAAAACCCGATACTGCAATGGATGATAAAACATTTCTGATAGATGAATCACAATTTCCAAAGAACACAATAAAACAAATATTTTGGCAGACTTCCATAAATGAACAAAGACCAAAACTTAGAATTCGAATTAATGGCATGGTTCTGGAGGGCCTTGTAGACACAGGTGTGGATGTAACTATAATTACACCAAAATCATGGCATCCGAATTGGCCTCTTCAAGAAGTAGATGTCCAACTTCTACGGATTGGAACCCTATCTCAGATAAAACAGAGTTCGGGATGGGTTGAATGCATAGGGCCAGAAGGACAGAGAGGATTACTGAAGCCATATGTAGCAAATGTAGCAGTAAATCTTTGAGGCTGAGATCTGTTACAACAGTGGAATACCCAGATTAAAATTCCTACACTTTCAGAAAAGGAATACAGACCAATGCGTGTTTCTAGGAATAATATAACATGCTATAAAAATCAGTCACCAACCATTCAGGATGTTCACAAACAGAGCACGACTGTTGTTGAACTCTCAGAAGTACCAACTGCCTTACCTTTAAAATGGCTAACTAATAAACCTGTCTGGGTTGGACAATGGCCTTTGACAAAAGAGAAGCTACAAGCTCTAGAATAGCTGGTTCAAGAGCAGTTAAATGCTCAACACATTGAAGAATCTACCAGCCCTTGGAATTCTCCTGTATTTGTTATTAAAATAACAGTCTGGTAATTGGAGAATGCTGACAGATATGATAGCTATTAATAAAATAATTCAGCCAATGGGCTCCCTACAGACTGGGATGTCCTTGCCCTCTCTGCTATGCAAAGAATGGCCTATAATAGTTGTTGACTTAAAAGACTGTTTCTTTACCATACCCTTACAAGAAAATGATAGAGAAAAATTTGCCTTCACAGTACCTAATTATAAAAATTCCCAGCCAGTCAAGAGATAACAATGGAAGGTCCTCCCACAGGGAATGTTAAACAGCCCTATCTTGTGCCAATACTTTGTGCAAAAAAACCGTTGGAGATAATTCATGTAAAGTTGGAGATAATTCATGTCAAGTTTCCACCATCCATAATTTATAACTATATGGATGATATCCTATTAGCTGATCCAAAGTTAGACACATTAGAAAGCATGTTTGAAGAAGTAAAAAAAAAAATTGCCTCACTGGGGACTGCAAATTGCTCCTAAAAAAATACAAAGAGGAGATTCTATTAATTACTTGGGATATAAGATAGAGCTACAAAAAATTAGACCCCAAAAGGTACAACTAAGGAGAGATCAATTGAAGACTCTTAATGATTTTCAAAAGTTGTTAGGAAGCATTTCCAACTTACTGGGTATCATGGGAACACCCAAAGATGGACTACAAAATTTAGCTAATACTCTAGAAGGGGACAAAGAATTAAATAGTCCAAGAAAATTATCAGCTAAAGCTGAGAAGGAATTGGCTCTAGTAGAAAAGACAATTCGAGAAGCACATGTAGATCATGTGGATCCAGAACTTAAATGCATTCTTTTCATATTCCCCTCCAGACATTCCCCCACAGGTATTTTGATGCAGAGGGGAGATATTATATTGGAATGGATATTTCTACCACATAAACCAAATAAGAAGTTAAAGACTTATATAGAAAAGATCTCTGATTTGATTCAAAAAGGTAAATTAAGACTTTGATAGTTGACAGGAATGGACCCAGCAGAAATTGTAGTACCTTTA